>NC_092861.1:152608721-152631399 GCF_032062135.1 Pyxicephalus adspersus | reverse complement strand
TGCACTCTGCATGCTGTGCTGTATATTGCATAGTCTGACCCCTGCACTCTGCATGCTGTGCTGTATATTGCATAGTCTGACCCCTGCACTCTGCACATTACATACTTCTGACCAAAGGTATGATGGTTGTTGCTGCTTGGTGGTTCCTGAATATTGCAATGAGGTTCTTATTTATGGCTCAGGCACAGTGCTACCCCCCAGTGTTCACCAGATGCTATCCAGGCATTTTCATTTCTTTCTTTTTAAACCCTGCTAGTTGTCTTCTAAAATGTTGCCAATAATTCTGTAAGTGAATGTGAACCCCAACTAAAGTTTGCTTTGCCAACACAAGACATATCATATATATATCATATTTTTTTTTACTTTTCTTACATTTCAGTGCTGCTGATCTCATAAAGCCTGCATGGCATTTCCTGATGGTGGACCAATGTTTGGGGAATGTATGTTGTTACTTCTGACCTCCATTGGAAGCCGGTGTGACAGGGTGACAACACTCAAACACAATTCAGAGACAGGGACAGAGTGTTGTCACCCACTTTAATAAGGACATTCAAGGCAGAATCACCAGGAATTATTTTTATATATGCACCTAAATGTTTAATGAATACCATCCAAAGTTTCATAATGTATAGATTGAGTCACACAAATCATGTGATGGAATATCAAACTCCACTCAGACAATTTACAATATTCTATCATAAAATAATTATATTGGGGCCCCAACCTTCCCCCATCTGCAGTGTCAGCTCCATCTGAAGCGCCCAGGCCTGCCTTCTTCTCACTTAGATAAATTCATATTCTTCAGAGCTCCTTGCCGAGGATTTGACAAGTTGTTTGAAAATTAAAAACAAGTTGAATCTTAGTAGAGCCCAGGGAGCAGGAGGAGAGTGGTGACATCGGAAATTCAGCGTGTTATTTCCAATCCCTTCCTTTCCTCTTTAGAAGCTTATAGATTGTTCCTCGGCTTTGTCAAGGGTCCAGCGATGTCATCTGCATACGGAATGAGGCCGGAAAAGTAATGAAATAAAGAGGTGTCACACATTATTAAGCCTCTTCTCCATTACATGATGGGTGTTGTACTTCCCAAGATCTGGGGACTTGGTGGGGGACAACAGGCCCTCTTAGGATTAGGGCCCTCGGAGCCCCTACATCTGTGGATCTGTGTGTGGGGGTCTTGGAGCAATGAGAACGCATCTCAGGATTGCTAGAAATCCCAGAACATTGAGGCAGCTTTTGTTTTGTTTTACTTTTTGCTTCTTTATGATTTTCTAGAAGTTGAGCGGATGTTTCCACTCAATGAAGCGTATAGATTGTGATGGCGTGGGAAGGTTTGCTGTGTAATAAATGATAATGTTATCGACTATTAGAGTGAGAGGGATATTATACCATTACGCCAATTATCCCATTGTTTCTCTTTTCTCCTCTCTTCACTTCTCCGTTATTTCTCTTCTCACATGTCTCTTTCCCTATTTGCACTCTCTTCTCCTCCCTGCCATCTCTTTTCATCCCCCTCTCCTCTTCCTATTCTGACCTCTCCTTTCTTTCACTCACCTTTCACATTTCTTTCACTTGTTTCCCTTCTTGCACAGTTCTCCTTATTCACTCCTTTCTGGCACTCTATTACCTCCCCTTCTCATACACTTTCTGCTCCTCTCCTTCTTTCTTCTCTCTCTTCTCTTCTTTTCACATCCCTTCTGTCTCCTCACCATTCTCTTCCCCTCCTCTCACTTCTCCTTCTATTTCCTGCTCTCATCACCTTCTCTCCACTCTTCTATCCTCCATTGTTTATCCCTCCGCTGTCCTCTCTTCCTTCTCCCCACACTCCTTTATTCTCCTTTCTTTTCACTCTCTTCTGTTTCTTTCCACTCTTTGCCCCGTCTCCTCTCCTTCCTTCTTCCATCTTTTCCCATTACCTTTTGTACTCTCCTTTCTTCTCTTTTTTTTATTCTTTCCTCTCCCCCACTTCTCCGCTCTCTCTCGCTATTCTATCTGCACATCCCAAACTTTTTACTTTTTTAAAACATTCTTTAATTAGAAATTTTCATTTTATGGGAAAAACAAAAAAGCATCTAAAAGGGTTAAAAAGCTAAAAGGATGGGTGGGGGGAAAACAACAGGAAATATCAGGGGGTATACAACAATATGTATTACAAATCATGAGAAAAATAGTATATTATTATTACACGGTATTTATATAGCGCCATCATATTACACAGCGTTGTACAAAGTCCATGGTAATGTCACTAGCTGTCTCTCAAAGGAGCTCACAATCTAATGTCCCCCCCATAGTCATCTGTCATCAATGTAGTCCAAGGTCAATTTAGGGGAAGCCAATAAACCTAACTGCATGTTATTGGAATGTGGGAGGAAACCCACGCAGACACGCGGAGAACCTGCAAACTCCATGCAGATAGAGTCCTGGCTGGGATCCAAACTGACACCTAGGCTGGAGTGCTAACCACTGAGCCACCGTGCTGCCCGTATCATATATCATTTTATAAGCAATAAAAGTAGTGCAGTAGGATCCGCCACAACCATTAATATAATTATGTGCAGAAACAAATTATAAATAACAGATTGACTAATTATTCTATGAGTGTAGCAGATTGCAATGGTATTGGAGCAAGTGAACATCATTCGGATATATCTATCGGCTGGGGGGGATGTAGAAAGAATAGTGAAGGGGACCCCCGGTGCTCTGAAACCATAAGGGGGATGGGTATTCCACTCCATGGTAAAGGGGGACAAACAGACCAAGGTAAGGGCAGTTGTAGGGGGATAGGGCAAAATAGTAGATTGGGAAAACTAAATTCACATTGTGGTAATATATGATTTTAGGTGTATATGAAAGGGGCTGAGTATTAAACATATCTGATCAAGATGGGTCCAGGTAAAAACTTTTTACTTTTTGTATTATTTACCCTCCTCCTCTTCCACCTGTTCTTATTTCTTCCATTAACTCTTCCTGTTGTCTCCAACCTTCCTTCTCTTTTTTCTTCTTCACCTTTCCTTCCCTGCCTTCTGTCTTCTATACTTTCCTATCTGCTGTTTTCAATTCCTCATTTTGTTTTCTTTAACTTACTCTTCTTCTCTTGCATTTCTTTCCTTTTCCTTCTTCTTCCATGAACTCATCTCTGTTTCCTCCTTTTGTCTCTTCTTAAATATTCCTAATTTATTCGCTTCTTTTTATTTTACCTACAAATCTCAATAACTCTCAGAATTACCCCGGTAATGGGGTCTGCCCTCCCCCATGATGGAGTTACATTCACCTGGCAGAGTTGGTGATCGTCAGATTCATCCATGTTTCTATCAGAAGCCCACCGCTGTGTGTTTATTCCACACTCCATGAAACGTGTTATTTAGCTGCAGAGACAGATGGTTTGTGCTCGGAGTATATACATGATTTGTGAATTAAATATTAATCTATTTCCAGCCTTTCTGTTTTCTTTATTATTCTGTGCCCGTCGCACACAAGCTGCTTCCACAGCTAACCAGGAAGATCTGCTAATGATTTGTCTGATAAGAAACTTCTTTTCCATTCACGAATCCATTTAAAGAGATCCCCGCCGTGTCCTAAAAACAAAATGTTGTTATAGGAGAACCGATGGAGAGGATGAGATTTGTTATCATGGCTGCAGGACGTCCTGGGCCCACCATTCTATTCCTGAGCTTCATCCTATGATATCTCCTCTTATTACACTCAATGTTAATATTATTTATTAAATCTCCTTCTATTCTATTCTAATACGCTAATTTCTCTCATTTGTATCATTGCTCCTCACTTCTTGGAATCGGACCAAACTTTTTGTCCACAACTATGAACAATTTAATAATTCTGGTTCCTTCCTAATATCCATACAATCTGTCATCATGCATTGGGCTCTAATATGTTTATAATCAGCTGCAACATTTGTAATTCTGTAAATCCTTACATCTTAGAAGTCTCACTGCGTCTTCTCTTTACACAATGATGCCCCCGCTTTCACTCATCAATGCGCCTAATTTATTAAAACTCTGCAACAGGAGAGGATACACTTCATCAGTGAAGCTGGGTGATCCAGCAATCATGGAATGGATTTCTTCAAAGTCGTTCGCTGTTTGCTAGCAAATGTTTTTAATCCTGGAGCAGATCTATTCCAGGTTTGCTGGATCACCCAGCTTGATAAGGAGAGCTTTACAAAATCAGGGCCAATGTGAGATAAACTATCATTGGGGGACTGGAAAAGAGAATTCCTATTAAGACAAGCAATGTCTTCCTCATGTAAAGTACAATAATACACAAGAGATCAGAGCCAATGGTATTCACATACCTATACATCTCATATTTCCAGGTGTTGGTTCTGCTAACAAGCCGAGGGATCACCATTTGCCATATGGTCGGCATGCAAACCCATCAAACAGCTCTGAGACTTCATCTCTATGTACAAACAAATATACCAAGACCCCATCAGTCCTTGCATTGTCCATTCATTGTTACTCCTCATCCTCCATGAAATGAATTCTCCAATACAATTCTCCATTGTTTCCATCCAAATAGGTGATGAGTTTAGACTGCGGGATGCACATAGAGAATCTAATGGCCACGGATAGATTGCAAGCTTATCTGGCACACAACGTTCTCCTCACACTTTATATCTGCCCATCCCATTTCATGCATTATATACATTTAGAAACCTAAAAAAATAAATTTTCTTCTATTCATAACCCTATTTCATTCTACGGGAATCATTCACAACCATTCAATCATTCTGGGAACATTCCGCTCCTCCCCTATGTAATGAATTTATAACATTTTTGTCCCATTATACACGGCTGTACTTTTTATTTTCTTCTTTCTTGAACCCTTTATGATTATGACATGTAACGGTCAAAATACATCAAAAGTACCCAAAGCCGCCCGGCGTAGAATTATCCACATTCACGGATTTCCCTTCCTCTGATATATGAGGACTGAACTGACAATAATGTACAGATAAAATCAACGCTTTAAATCAAAGCAACAAATATTTCAAAGAAATGGCGCCTAGAAAATAAAAGGCTGCCCATCAGTATTCCCGATGAGGAATGTTAGTTAAAAGTGGTGAATGTCACAGTGGCAGTGAAAGTGTATTACGAATGTGCCACATCTATATTCAGTGGTGATAAAACCAATATTCAGTCATCTCTTTATGGGGTGGGATGGGGAAATGTTATTTTTGTCTGTAAGGTAACCAAACTCCCCAGCCCACGGTTTTATAGATATTTTCCTGAATGTTTTAGTTATTGTCCCTCACGGACGGGCCCTGAGCCAGCATAGGCCCCCTATGACCCCTCCTGGGCCGCCAGGTAACTTGCTGATGGAATTTGATGCAATGAAGATTCTACTGAACATATTTGGTAAATGTGAAAATGTTGATCGAGAAGTCTGAGCCATTGTTAGCTTTATCCTGGACTTTGTTGTTGGTCTAAGTTTTGGCCCCAAGTCTGCAAAAAGAGCGGCCATTGTGTTCCCTGGTCCCTGCACCCCTTTAGGAAGCTCCTGCACATTGACAACAAAAGTAAATTTGCAGGAAACAAAGAGAGAACTCCATGTCAAATGGAAAAAAATATTAATAATTGTAACTTTCAATGACGGGTCCTGATAACCACGTTTGGTAATTTAGAACTTCAGACAAAGATCTGGATGAGTATCCATGTTCTGCCTGCTAAAGGATTTGTTATATTGCTCACAGTCCGGCTGGTGACCTGGCTTTTCCCTTCTGCAGTTAAGCATTGCATATTGGTCAGCGACCTGCCCCCAGGCTGTGATTGGACAATGGAGAAGCTGACAAAATCATCACTCTGTTGTCTCCTCCACTGACTGGCAGCACTGTACACAGCAATAAAACCCAAATGGTTCGGTGTTGGTGCCGCCTCTCATAGAAAGGTTCTGTGCTGGAGATTACAGGAGGATAATATCAGCAATGTAAATGCATGAAATCTTTAACTCAGAACAAGAGAACCTGTCAGTTTGGTGTGAATGGACAAACCCAAAGAATATGATTTTTAACCTCCTGAGAGGTAAGCCCGAGTGTGGCTCGGGGTAAAAAAAACCTGCTGACAGCGGTAACCCTGAGCCACACTCGGGGTACCTAAAAAATAAAGACTTACCTGGTCCCATCGGCCTGTCCTGCCGGTCGGTTCCCATCCTCGGGCTGCGTCCTCTTCGTCTGATCTGTTCCCCACGAGTTCCCGGTGATGTCGGTGCGTGCAGGAGCGTGGCGGAAGTTTCAAATTATATTGTATTGAATTTAATACAAAATATATTTTATATATTAAATATGTTACTGTACAGTTATATTACACGTTTCAGTGTTTTTGATTTATTTATTCCCCTTGTTTTACCAGATTTTTGTGTTTTTTTATTTAAAGTTTAATATTAAATTTATTACGTTTAATAAATATTGGACATATTTCGGCGGGTTATGCCTAAGGATTACAGGCCTACAATGTCAAATAAATTTTCATGAATGACGATGCACCGCTTATATACATAAAACATCCGGACAGAAATGAACCGCCCAGGAGGTTAATGAAGAGATAAGTGTGTGATAAAGTCATTTTGTTGTCCGGCTGCTCACATCCTGAACTGGTTAATCCTCCCGGGGAATAAGTTATGTCCATTGCCCGCCAGCTATTCCCCCCTTCAGGTGAATCCACACGATAGGTTCAGCAAATCTCTGCTCCTGAGGCTCATTGTAATACATTCTCCGTCTTCATGTACAATGTAAGAATTGTCTTCAGTTAATTTCACAGTTCACCTGATCTGAGCCAACACCAGCACTGGCCCGGCTTTTATATTCCCCTCAGGAAGGGGTTTTGCTTTGTGACTCCCGGCACCCCCGGCAGATTTCCTGTGCGGCCTCCATTCTCTGCATTTGTTAGCCATGCTGTGAATGATATGGAAGTGGAGGAGAATATCGCCAAAAGTTTTTCCATTTTGCCCCATCAGGTGCTGTTTGTGTAAGTGGGGAAATTTCCCTTCATTCCCTCTCCAAGAGATACAACCGGAAATCCGAGGGAATTCCCCTTCTAGACATTTGTCACCAAAACAGATTTCCACAATGAAAGATTTCCTCTCAATTCAAATCTTCAATTTTTATTTTTTTATTATTTTTTATTATTTTCTGTCTTTCAATTATGAGAGGGGAGAATCTCCCCAGCGGGGACACGGACTCTCTGTAATCCTAAACTAAATAATAGCTCCGCATATATTTGTCAGTCCATCCAGGAGGGAAAACTTCCGTGACATGCGGAGCTCGGAGGGGTGAGACACCTAAGGGATCCTAATGATCTCCAGGCACTCCTGCTGCGGGGTCTCCTCCATGATCGCTGAAAGAAGGACGAGGTCACCACAATTCTGTATCTCCCAAATAACGATCAGCAAAATTCAGCATTTTTAATCCCCAAAATTTGTGTAAAAATTGTAATCATTCTTCCAAAATGCACTGCGTTCAATGAAGTTGGTGACATGTAGGCGGTTTTGGTGAATATTAGGGTTGTGATGGGCTTGAAAGAATCCTAAAAGTCACAGTAGCTTTTTTCACATATAGTGCAAAAAAAAGATAAAAACATTTGAAATAACAATTAATACAAAAAATATTTAAAAAAAACAAAAAATACTAAATAAAATAAAATTACTTAAAACATCTAAAAATAAAGATTCCATTTCCAACCAAAATTAGTTGAAAGAAATGTAAAACTAAAAATTTCGAAGAAAACTTATTTTCATGGGAACCGCTCCTCTCTGCTCCCTAATTTTGGATTTGAAGGTCATTAATGAATCTTAAAAAGTGGGAAAGAATACAAAGGGCCGACCACAGCCGGGGCGATTGTGTATGCTGGGGATGAGGGTTCAGATCTCTCTGAGGTTTAGTAGATTGGCCGGCTCTGTCTGCACCATTTCTATGTTTTTGTCCCGTGGTTGTTGGTTCTGGATAACGATGGATAAATGGCACAGAACAACCTATAAACCGGGGCGGCCATGGAAATTGACATTTTACAGAGAGCAGACGGAAACTTATTGATTTCCGCCTTTTATGAAAAGGTCCCTCATGTCTACTTTTAACCCCAATTTCCATGTTATTATAAAAGTTCTGCAATCATTTCCTCTCCGGTATTCCAGGGAATAACGAGACCCCCGCCCTTCCCTTCCCACCATCCTCCACCTCGCGGCTTTATGCAAATCTAAGTGTTTCAGCTAAATAAATGTCAGAGAATTCCCCAAGAACTGGAAATCTTAGCACATTATACATCACGTGAGGACAGCGGTGTCACCTCTCCGGGGACCCTCAGCCATCGTCAAACTGTTTTATCTCTGTCAAGGCGAATTCCTCGGCGTTCTTAGAAAAATCTCCGGAATTATTAACCAGGTAATTGTGCTGCAGTTTATCCACTCGGCGATCGGCGCTCTCCGCATTCTGAACCGTGACCTTAATGATGATGAAGCGTTGGCTTATTTATAGCGGCACGTGGGGGATATTTTGTACCATGTGACAGCGCGTCATTAACCCTCTATTGGAAATACCAGCTGGGGGAATACTGAGGACTCCTGGGAGGGGAGAAGGTACCAAGCAACGCAACCCATTTATCTAACAATGGGCCTAGAAATCTTTCCGGCTCTATTCTATTCCTGCAATCCCCAATGCATTGGGCCACACATAGTAATGGGGCCCAAAATTCACTAATGTGCAAAAGAGTTCCAAAGGCCAAAACTTTATTTATTTGGAGCAGGGAAAGGTTTAAGCCCAAGTTAGCTGGTTTTGGGTTTTCTGCCACTCTATTCCCAGAGACACAACAGGAAGTGAGAAGAGATATCTCCCTTTGGATGGTTGTCACCAGAATGTTCCCAATGAATGTGCACAAAAAAAGTTTTTGAATTTTTGTGTTGCAGCAGCATCAGGTGTTGGAGTTTCTGTATGGAGCAGACGGCAGTGTCGGGGTTCTGTTAAACCGCATTTTTACCTATCATATCTCCTGTGCAGACTTCCTGTTTTCATGCGACCGATCCTCTGCAGCCTCTTCGATTAGCTGATCCATTGGTTCATGGCTTCATTAGGTGAAATGCAGGATCAGCAATCTGAGAACATCGCACAGCCAGGAATGGCGCATGCTGGAAGAGTGAGAGGTGGGGTAAGTAAAATACTTTAATGGTGCTACAATCAAACAACAAAATGGCGGTCAAGCCCCACTACAGGGGAGGTTTTTCTTTTTTTTTGGTTTTCAGTTCTAAGGATGGATAGCGCCCCCTAATCCTATCACACATTACTACAATACAATGGGATTTGCTGTGCTGCACACATAGGTCCCGGGGCCACAGAAAAATCTCCCACCTCTCCTCCATACAGTGAACCTGGAAGTGTATTGCTCTGAGCACTTCCAGGTTCATCAGACAGGTTATGTACTGGAAGCAAGGAAGACCTCAAGGCCAATACACAGATCGTTACAGCTCATCCAACTTAGGATCTGATAAAACAATCACAGCTGAAGCGAATCTGAACAAAACTCCTGAGCCAACCAATCATATCTGAACAATATTTTTGGGTAACCATCAGATATGTTGGGAAAGTTGTATAAAACGTCTGAACAATTGGGAACATCCAATCCAACTCGAATTCCGATCATTTTATATCGGAGGAAATCAGAAGAGGAGACTCTGATATCATTTTAAGATTTCCAAGCCATCGATAAATTACTGAATATTTCAGATTTGCTCGTGTGTGGTATGGGGAGCTTATCAGACTTATATTATAGTTTATCGAGAGTAAAAAAGTAAAGTAAAAACCAAAAATAAAAAAAATAATAAAAAGGAACATCTATAGAAAAGTAAAAAAGTTTGCTTTGCACATTTGTGAAACAAAGCAGGAAAAACATAAGAAGATTTATTGCATTATTGCAGATCCGGCCTGCTGCATGTCGTTGGGTTTACATTGTTTGTGCTGAAATCCATTTCCTTAGCTGGGAAGTTTGGAGATCTTTTTGTGTTCACTTTTTATGATCATAAAGAACCTTTACAATTTTATGACCCCCACACATTAGATTTTTGTGCATTTGATACGTTCCAGCAAAGCGGCCGGGTTCCTCCTGGACATCTGCGCCTTCCCATGATAGCAGAATATTTCCTGTGCGTTAGGGGTCATAAACTGTTTATGTTCTGGTTATTGGCAGGAAGCAAATCTAAAGTTTCCAAATGACCTTATCACTAGAACAGAAGGGGGCCATTGTATCTCCCTGCCAGCCAATCACAGGGCACGGATGCTGGGAGAGGGGGAAGCTGCTGGTGAATGGGCCCTTATATCTATAGGCTACCATCAAAATGTTAGAATTCTGGAAGGAGTCATAAATAAAGGATAATAATACACACACTGCATGAATGTGATTTATTTACTGACCCAGAAGAAGAAGAAATAAAGAATATAACTTTTGTCTGAATTTATTTATTGTTTGGTCTATACTGAGTCAGCCACCAGCATTTTCAGATGCGGCTATAATTGTGTATTTTAACACAGATTTCCATGTCAATGTTTACAGCTTAACAGCGTTCCTGGAAAAGATACAAATATTCATTCACATTGACCAAATTCCTATGCACTGGGTCATGTGATTGCCACATTCCAGCTGGCCAATTCCTCCTCCCATGCATTTCAGCATTGCATCCTGCATGTGGATCAGCATGCATTGCCGCTGGGTGTTCTTTATTGCCCGGGGGGTTATGTGTGCCCAAAAGCAAGGAAAGCTAAAGAATTGCTAAAACTGAAAAAAAAAACTTTTAATTAAAAAAACTGTTTCTGTGTATTTTATTATTAGACAAATGGGGGAATGGAGTTCCAATAGCAACTTGAAATATGTAAAGAGGCTGCATAGATCTTTATTTTCGGTCACTCAGCCCGGGAATTACCTCTTTCCCCCAAGCGCATAATGAACAGCATGGCAGCCAGGATGGGGAAGGACTTTGACCGGTTGGATCAGTGGCCATGGGATAAAGCCCCTTAGTGATCAGAGCCAATAGCTTGTCTTGTATCAGCACGAGGAGCATTTGTCCCTCCCCTGCAGTACCGGCAGCTCTTGAGTTGAGTAAATGTTTTCTCCTAGCACATGATTGGAGGGTTGAAGTCAGCAGAGCTTCATCTCATTTACTAAGCTAAGTGACATGAGGTCAGTTTAAGGGCCCCAGTGCCCTGGCCAACCACATTTACCCCTTGTATGCTGCTCAGTGCACTTTATATTCCTCTATTACACCCACATCTTCCCATCAGATCCAGGTATTCCGGGAAGTCATAGCTCGGTGCCCCCCTGTCGGATCTCGGCTAGGTTTCTCCTCTTCCCTGTTGTTATCATCCCTCACCCACGGCGAGCATCTGCAGGGACCGTTTTGCCTCTTGCTGGGTAATTTCCTTGTGTAACCTTGTGAAAACATTTCACTGCAGATAGTAACTCTGATTGATGCGGCATTATGCCACGTATTGCTCCATACAAGCACATTCATTTTGTTGCCACGTCGCCAACACTTCATTACCGTTGTGATAATGAAGCTGCTTTATCAGGGCGCAGGCAGGTAGATTTGTCACACCCAGGCGAGTGCGCGAAAATGTGACGAATCATTATGGGAAAAGAGATAAAAAATAGAGAAGGAGCCGCGTATCTAGATGGCGAGCCAGTTTATTGATGTTATGTTGGCATATTAGACGAGCTGGCATCAAATCAGAGTCATGTGATCAGAAATATCTGTGGGCATAAAATGAACTGGGAGGTGGAACATTAAACCCCCGAAAAGTAGATCTTTCTGGAAAGCGCCATTCCTATAGTCTCCTTACTACTTCAACCAGGGAGCTTACAGTCAAATGGACCCCTTTGTGGTTGTCCTAGTGATCCCGCTCATTACTGTGACCCATATTAGTCTGCTTATGAAGCTCCCATTCTATCAGACCCCACCCCAGCGACTCGGGGAGCTTACACTTTATCCAACCCCCATTGGGTGCTCCCATTTCATCAGGAACTGCCCCTGGGGAATTAGGGAACTCAAACTCTATCAGAACCGATCCCAGCGCCCCAGAGGGCTGGCACTTCATCAGACCCCTTACCAGGTGATGCATATTCCATCAGAAACTGTACCAGGCAAGTTAGGAAGCTCCCATTCCATCAAACCCCTCACTGGGCAACTCAGGGAGCTTGCGCTCCATTGGGCCCGTCAACGAGCGACATAGGAACCCACCTGTTACCACTGCAGCTCCTCTGTTTAGCAGCTTTCAGCATCCCCAGCATCCATACATATTTCATCAATACCTGCATCCATTGCACACTTTGTGCAACTGGAGTAGATGAGCCAATATGCAGATTAGTTTGTGTCCCTTGATCCTGTCTTTCTATTGGCTGTCAGTCCTATTTGGTCCTTTCTAGTTCCAGGCTCTGGTTGCTGGATCCTCAGCATGTTATTCAGTATTCTGCCCAGCATTCTCTCAATTCTCCTATTCTGGATTTTGACCTCGGCTTGACCTTCCCTTGCCGCCTGACCTCAGCCTGTTCTACCACTCCGACTTTCTGTGTTTCAGTCTGATTGGCTATTCCTACACTGAAACCACCGGATCTCTGTCACCCCTAGTGGGCAGAGGCTAGGGGGCTGGTAATGGGTCACTCCCTTGCAGCAAAGTAGTCCTGGCTATTAGGGCCACTGGCCCATCGCTCCTTGTGGGCTGCTCTAGTGAGGACCAATAGACTCCAAACCTTGGGAAATCCCACGTCACTGGGCGGGGGGGCGACCCCCAACACACCCACACCTGCGCTGATCTACTCAGGGGCCCCTATTCCATCAGGCACCACACCAGGCAAGTTAGGGAGCTCCCACTCCTTTGGGCCCTGCATGGATGACCCAGGAAGCTCAGAAATCAATGTTATTAGAAGACTTCACTTCTATCCTATCTATACATATTCTATATTTCTATCTATACACAGTGCCAGGTACAGAATGATAACATTTAATGATTTTCAGCCTCTCCAGCTCTGGTTTTTTGTTACTTTGCAGCTAGAAGTGACGCCAGAGCCCCGGTGCCGCAGTCAGGGGTCAGCGCTGGATTCAGCCCGGAGGTCCCATTAGCATAATAGCTACAAATGTAATTTCCTTCAGCAAAAAACAAAACTATTAGGAGAACCATGACGGATCATATGATCAGAAGAGTTTATTAGAAGGCGGAATGTGTCACCCCTCACTCACACCTAATTATAGTAATTAATACGTCAGGACGCTGCGGATGGTGGTGACACGCTACACTGAATGTTTATAATGTGTTTATAATGACAATCGCTTTGTATCTCATGAGATCCCAGAGGGAGCCCTGTGATTGGCTGGCTGTAAAGGATCTGAAATTGATAATCATCTACAGGCTGATGACATCATAAATAAATCTTTTTAGTACGCGTCTGGATTGATCTCACAATGTGAATTATTAGAATATTCACCCTGCTATTATTTTAGTTTCCTCTTGTAATGAATAGTTTATGGATCTCTCCGTCTCTGTTTCTGCTATTTATATCTATTTATGTATACACGGCGGCGCAGATCTGTACGCTGCCATAGAACATACCGAGCATGGAGGGAGAGGGGGCTGTATGTGCACCTCCATGATGAATGATTCATTGGGTGTGATTAATATTTATTGTGTTACATTGTATATTGGGGTCCGGATCTCCGACATAAATCCATATATTTCCTGCACGGAGGCCGAGCGTTGTCACCTCATTAGAAAGGTTTATTAGAGAAAGTGACATGGACATAAACCTCCAGGCCGACTCAGACCGCAGCCACAAAGACATGGACGGGGTGACTTCTGCTGTGTGCATCATAAAATATTCGCCCCGTCTTGTTAAAATGTTGCTTTTGCTGCAATATTCACCTTCAAGCCAGAGATTTTCTTTACTATACTTTTTCTGCCATTAGATGCCCTCAGATTCATTCAATTGAATTGATAAAACTGATTTCACTGAGCCCAGGTCTCTCATGGCAGTGCCCACCTCTCTGTGCTACATTGGAGCAAGTTATCCATGGCAGTGCCCAGCTGTCCATGCTGTATTGGTACTTGTCCTGCATTGCAGTGCCCGGCTTCCTATGTTACCCATACCAGTGATTGGTATGTTTCCTACAGTTCCCCATGCTGCACTAGTAAATGTCTTCCATGGCAGTGCCCGGCATCACATGCTGCATTGATGTGCCATGTGCCATGGAAGACATTTACTACTATAGGGCACTGCTATGGGGAACATGAGCGTTCCCCATAATGGTGCCCAGCCAGATGGCATCCCCCAGCTCCCCATCCAATGCTGGTACATGTCCCTATGGCAGTGCCAGGCTTCGTGTGGTGTATTGGTACTTGTGGTATGTCCTCCCTGGCACTGCCCTGCTGAGCTGGAACTTATCATCCATGGCATTGCTTGGTCCCCCCATGCAGCGCCCAGTTCCCCACATGGCATGGGTAATAAGGACGGGTGGGCATTGCCATGGACAGTCCTTCTATACCACGGCCTGGGGTCACCCTGACTGCCCCAATGACATTGCGATCTGTCACCCCGATGTGTACATTGAGCTGCTTGCAGATGGATGTGTTTACCCGGCCCGCTATCTCCCAGCCGCAGCTGAAATAATAATAAGTCAGAATTTCAATGTCAGGCGGAAGAGTAAATACGACTTAATAAACAGCAAGGTGACTCTGTGATTGGACGGCTCCATTATGCATGCTAATGACAACGCGTAAATTATCATCCCAAATCCCAATTTAGCGGCTGCTCCGAGTCTAAATAACTAATGAGGAAAGATATCCGTGGAAATCAAAATGCCGGAATATCAGGGACCGAAACGGAAGAAGAAAACTCATAAATTTGTTATTTTTGGAGTTTAAAACCAAAACAAAACTTGTCCCCCTTAATACCCCCCAACTGTCCCTGATTTGGAGGGACTACCCCTCTTCATACCCCCAACTGCCCCTGATTTGGAGGAACTGTCCCTCTTCATACCCCCAAGTGCCCCTGATTTGGAGGGACTACCCCTCTTCATACCCCCAACTGCCCCTGATTTGGAGGGTTTGTCCCTCTTCATACCCCCAAGTGCCCCTGATTTGGAGGGACTGTCCCTCTTCATACCCCCAACTGCCCCTGATTTGGAGGGTTTGTCCCTCTTCATACCCCCAAGTGCCCCTGATTTGGAGGGACTGTCCCTCTTTCCTTCCTCTCTTATTGGTGGTGATGTGCACCTCTCTAAATACACATTGGAGTGTGGAGGGGGTGTGTGTCATGTGACTAAGGAAATGCCTTCTCCTGCCTGCAGCAGACTGATGACATCATTTTAATGATAAATGGAGGACGTTTTCTGATAGTTCAGTTGCTGAATATTGTGACGTGTTTATGTATTTGTCGCTTCCAGCAGAAGGGATACGAGGGGTTAATCATTTCTGTTCAATGTCCTGTACCCTCCGGTCAGGGCAGAATATGGCGGCTCGGATCCTCCTGGCACCTGGCCCCTACAATGCCATGGACATGATTTTTAATTAGCTTTCTCTCTGTTTAGAACATCGGTGGAAATTTAGTTATAGAGCTGGAGCCCGGCCACCTCCACAGCCCCAATCTAATCTGCAGATAACGATATTACTAATGAGCTCCAGGACACGGCGCTCCGAGATGTGCGCCACGTTTAACCCATTTATACCCGGAGCTGGGGGTAAAGCTTTTATCCCATTTTAGTCCCAGTGCCCCTATGATGGGCAGTGCCATCCTGGTATTGGTTGGTAGGGATAGGAAATGTTCAGGTGTGCAGGAAGGGCCAGGCCACCAGGAGGCGCCACCATCCACTTCCCTTGCAATAACTTTGCCCCCGGCCACCTCCATCCATGACCAGCAGAAGTTTTTCCATGAGGTCCATGGGGCTTCTTTTGGGGTTCCTGCTAAAAGTATCGGGAGGAGATTTCTATTTATATAGCACCAACATATTACGCAGCGCAGTACAATAAATCGGGGTGCAAATGACAGACACAGACAGTGACACAGGAAGATCATCACCACTGACTGACCGATAAAGAAACGTGATCAGGATCGATCCCTCCTCTCTCTATGGGGGCCCCCAGGGACCAATCACACCCCCAGCATCCAGACAAGTCTGCTGACTCAGCAAACATAGCTTTTTCAATAAACCCCAAATCCCCCTTTAAATGACATCATGCAATCAAGAAGCGGAGTTCCTATTAGGAGAGCGATCCTTATCCTTGCTTTGTCTTATCATCCCATAGAGCCCCCTCTATCAACAAACGGGTGAAATGATTGGATAAAACTTTTCCTTTTCATTACGCATCGTTTTACACCCAGTGACTTTGTCTAGGTTGAGATGATGTCATCAATCTGCTGCAGGCAGACGGAAGCATTTCCTCAGTCTCCAGTGATCAGACTGCAACATTGTAACTTTGTACCCAGTCACATGACGAGGGGCTGATCTGTATCATGGATAATAAATTACAATGAGCAGGTAGCATGCAAACAATGGGATGACAGGTCCTCTTTATGTGATATCAATGTCCTTGTCACATGCTGCAACCATCGCCAGACATTCTGGGCCTCAGATCTCGCTAGCAGCGACGGAATCAGAAAAACCTGCAAATTAAATACGCAGCGGGTCAAGCGGAGAGGTCGGACTTGGCACGCATAAAAAAAAAACCTCATGAAATCAGATTATTCGCTGAGAGCCATAAACTGCCCCAAACGCTGATGGTATTAAATCTTTGATTAATAGTTCTCTCTTTTAGTTTTTCAAGAATTGCCAAAAAATTGCATAAAAAACTGCAGCAAATGTCACCAATAATTCACAGGGGGGCTGGGGGGGCATGATTCACTTGTTGTGATTGGTCGCCCCCTAGTGGGCAGAGGTGGTAACTGTCTGGTGTCGAGATATCTACATATTTTAATTCACTTTTATTAATAAAGCACCAACATATTAGATAGCGCTGTACAATAAACAAGTAATATATATAAAAAACAGAATCTCTGACATGGAAGGGGAAGAGGATCCTGACCCATGGAGCTTGCGATTTAAGATCCAGTGGTTGGAAAAGTTTCATATAATATAAAACACCCCACACCCCTGTAGTGTGAAGGAGACATTTTTAGGAAAAACCTTAACACACTGCCGTATTTTTTTTTTTTTTGTCACATGAGGGAAATTTTCCATCATTTCCTGTTTTGGAGACACAACAGGATGTAAGGAGAATTTCCTCCCCATAACAATTGTTCCCATTGGTAGAATTCTCCTTAATGGTCTTACACTTCAGGCCATGCGGTTGATATTCTCTGCTTGGAGGTGGAAGATTTGGTGTGTGGTTCTCTCCTGAGTTCCTGCTCCTCCATTTTCTATTGAAGATAAGTTTACTTCTCATTGTATTTTGTTGTTACTAGGCCTCAGGGAGACGCTGGTTCATTCATCTGGGGAGGAACCAGTAGTCTCATACCCTGTCACTACTCCTAGGGCATTTCAGGGCTATTAGGGCCTAGGTTCCGGTGTATGAATCCTCCCACCTTCAGGGTCTATTCATACTGAGAGGAGTCAGGGCCAGATTTAGGGTTTCTGTAGGAGGTGACCATTTCCCTCTCCCTAGCTTGGAGGTCTAGTCCCTTGTTTATCTTCCTGTTTTCATTCTGATGTTCCTCTCCTTCCCCCTTACTCTGTGTCATTATCAACTGCCCAAAAACCGCCATTTTGTTTATGTCAGTGCGGCAATGGATGCTATTTCGGACACACAACTGCACAACTGCAGGGGCTGTCTTTGGAGGTAGCTGACCTCCGCGTGACCGTCTCACACATAGAGAGACCCCAGACGGCTGGTTCCGGCAGCGGGTACCAGTCCTGCCCTGAGCCTAAGGTGGCGCTCCCAGACAGATTTTCCGGGGGAAGTGACAATTTTATTCGGTTCAGAGAATGGTGCAAATTATATTTTAAACTACGTCCACACTCTTCTGGGGTCGAGAGTCATAGAGTGGGTATAATCATTTCTTTAGGCTTGGGATTTTTCATTGCCAACCGGATGCCAGTCCCTCCGGTCGGTGGACAAATTTTTCAGAGCGCTAGGTCTTATCTATGATGACCCAGATCGGGTCTCCCTGGCCGTGACCAAGCTGCGTGGCTTACAGCAGGGAAAGCGTTCTGCAGAGACCTATTGCTCTGAATTTAGGAGATGGGCTACAGATACGGAATTAAATGATCCAGCTCTCCGTAGTCAATTCAGTCAAGGGTTATCTGAGAACCTGAAGGACACATTGGCGTTTCACGGATATCCTGAGTCATTGGAAGCGGCTATGTCCCTTGCTGTACGTATGGATAGACGCCTGAAGGGGAGATCTAAGGTTCCTCAATCTCAGGATGTACAATCCTATAAAATGGCGCTCTCCTCTGACACGTTGGGTGGAGAGACGCTTGAGGTCATGTCCGGTGACCAACCTATGCAGTTGGGGGGAGCTACCCTTGGATCTGGGAATTAGAGAAAATGGAGACCAGGAGTTACCTCCACATCGGGAATATGATTGGCCCATCAACCTTATTCCCGGAGCTAAACTGCCCAGGCCTCGGTTATATAATCTTTCCGAACCCGAAAGAGCGGCCATGCGAGAATATATCGCTGAGAGTTTGGCTAAAGGTCATATTAGAACATCCAAATCTCCTGTAGCCGCCGGGTTTTTCTTTGTTAAGAGGACGGAACTCTTAGGCCATGTTTGGACTTCCGGGAGCTCAATCGTATTACTGTCCGCGACCCTTACCCTCTCCCTCTAATTCCTGATTTGTTCAACCAGATTGTCGGTGCCAAGGTGTTCTCCAAATTGGATTTGAGAGGGGAGTATAATCTGGTAAGAATCAAGGATGGGGATGGAAGACGGCCTTTAATACCCCTGAGGGTCATTTTGAGAATATGGTCATGCCTTTCGGGTTAACCAATGCTCCTGCGGTTTTTCAACATTTCATTAATGACATCTTTCATCATCTGGTGGGCAGGTTTGTTGGGGTGTATCTGGATGATATACTGATTTATTCTCCAGACATGGTGACTCATCAGGATCACGTGAAGCAAGTGTTACAGATCCTGAGAGAGAATAAATTGTATGCAAAGATGGAGAAGTGTGTCTTTGCAGTTCCGGAGGAGCAATTCCTGGGTTACCTAATCTCATCTTCAGGTTTTTGTATGGATCCTGAAAAAGTCTGTGCGGTGTTGGACTGGGATCGATCCGAAAATCTGAAAGCGCTTATGCGATTTTTGGGGTTCACCAATTACTACCGTAAATTTATTTTGAATTACTCGACTGTGGTTAAACCTTTAACAGACATGACGAGGAAAGGCTCAGATTTCTCAGTCTGGTCAGATGCGGCATTACAAGCCTTTTCAGCTGTTAAAGAGTGTTTCGCTTCTGCTCCTATACTGGTGCAACCAGACGTGTCGCAACCATTTATTGTGGAAGTTAACGCATCTGAAGTAGGGGTAGGAGCAGTCTTATCGCAGGGTCCTTCATCTAGTAAATGGCGCCCATGTGCTTTCTTCTCTAAAAAACTCTCTAATGCAGAGAGAAATTATGACGTAGGTAATAGAGAGTTGCTGGCCATTAAGTTGGCTTTTGAGGAATGGCGTCATTGGTTGGAAGGAGTGGTTCATCCTGTTACGGTAATTACCGATCACAAAAATCTGGCTTACTTGGAGTCGGCTAAACGTCTGAACCCAAGACAGCCCAGATGGTCATTGTTTTTTACCAGATTTACCTTCATTGTCACCTATCGCCCTGGGGCTAAGAACGTCAAGGCGGATGCTTTGTCGCATAGTTTTCTGGGGGGGGGGGGATTTAGGAGATCCTGTTCTGATATTGTCTAAAGGGCTAGTAATATCCGCCCTCTATCCCGACCTTGAGACAGAGGTGTTGGAGGTCCAAGGAGATGCACTGGATTCTTGTCCTTTGGGGAAGTTGTTTGTTCCCCCTGTATTACGGCACAGGGTGTTCAAGGAACATCACCGTACAGTCCTTACAGGACACCCTGGGAACAGATCCACGGTCGATCTCATCTCTCGCAGATTCTGGTGGCCAGGGTTGCGTAAATGTTTTGAAGGCTATGTGTGAGCTTATAGTAATTGTGCTCATGCTAAGGTGACACATACTCGGCCTTCTGGATCCTTTCATCCATTGTCCGTTTGGTCCCTACCTTGGACTCACTTATCCATGGAGTTTATCACAGATTTGCCGATTTCCTCAGGAAAAACCGTGACTCTGCTGATTGTTGATCGCTTCAGTAAGATGTCACACTTTATTGCATTGGCAAGGCTACCTAATGCTAAAACCCTTGCACAAGTGTTTGTCGATAACATTGTGAAGCTACACGGTATTCCCACGGATGTGGTGTCCGATAGGGGGACTCAATTTGTTTCCAGATTCTGGAAAGCGTTCTGCACTTGTCTGGGCATACAATTGTCCTTCTCTTCGGCCTTTCATCCTCAGTCGAATGGACAGACTGAACGCACCAACCAGAATCTGGAGACTTATTTGAGATGTTTTGTCTCAGAGAATCAGGAGAAGTGGTCTTCATTTTTGTCTTTGGCCGAGTTTGCCATAAATAACCGTAGGCAGGAGTCCACTGATAAGTCGCCATTTTTGGGGGCATATGGGTTTCATCCACAATTTGGCACATTTTCTGGTACTGAGACTTCTGGTATTCCGGAAGAGGAAATATTTTCCTCTTCTTTATCATGTATTTGGCGGAAAATTCAAAATAATTTAAAAAAGATGGGCACCAAGTATAAACGTATGGCTGACAAGAGACGTATGAGTGGTCCGGACCTAAGAGTGGGTGATTCTGTGTGGCTGTCCACAAGAAACATTAAGTTGAAATTACCTTCTTGGAAGTTGGGTCCAAGGTTTATTGGTCCATATAAGATCTCCGCCATTATTAACCCGGTAGCCATTCCTCTCGAACTTCCGCAGGCTTTAAAAATTCATAATGTTTTCCACAAATCTCTTCTGAAGAGATATGTCGAATCTGTTGAGCCGTCCTCCTTGCCTCCTGCTCCTGTCATGGTGGACGGTAATCTAGAATTTCAGATCGCCAAGATAGTGGACTCCTGAATATCTTGTTCACTGAAGGGCTACGGTCCAGAGGAGAGAATGTGGATTCCAGCGAACGATGTTAATGCCAGGCGCCTAGTGAAAGCTTTCCACAGGGCTAATCCGGATAAGGTCGGCCCTGGCTGTCCGGAGGTCTCCCGTAGAAGGGGGGGTACTGTCTCGGTCCCTCCTGTGACTGAGGTTAGAAGATCTGATAAATTCAATGTGATTATTACAAATACATTCTCTGTAACTTGTCAGAGGAAATTATTTGTTACCATTTCTTGTATACAGGGAGACCGGAATATTACCTCTCTGCATTGTATAGATTTAGGTCTGTGGGAATATTGTCCCCGGGGTGCCCGATCCAATCTCGGTGTCTGCAGATCATTTAATCGGTAGATAGGACATCAGATCCGCCAGGATAATCCTGGAACGGGTCTCCGGGGGCAGCAAGGGAAAGGTCGATGGGTAGATTTGCCAACCTGCCTGATTTGCCCGGACATATTATGGGATTAAAGGTTAAAGGTGTTTATGGGAGGAGTTTATGAAGTTTAATTGCCCCATGGGCACGGCCCAACCCCAAAGATTACGTTCCCTGATTGATGGACGGTCAGAGGGGTCACCATTGGTCAATCCGGTGACAACTTTAGCTCATTATGGGCATCAAATCCCCAGAAGACTCAGCAGACTGAATGACACGAGAAATGATTTCTGTTTAATCTTCATGGCTGTGGGGGGGTCCACGGAGGAGGCCGAAGATTATCTGCAGCAAATTCATGTGACGCAGCGGGATTATTAAAAACAGAGAATAATATATACAATTCCCAGACAAGTCTACACATGCTCCTAATGTATCTACAATGCATAATGTGTGTCATGGGGGCTGGGCAGGGTTTTTATCTTATGGAAGAACTCCTGGGTCTACTCTCTGATCTATCACACTGGGGAACAATTTCGAACAAATTTTTGGTTGACTTCAATTTTTAAACTTATTTACACTAAAATAGGTATGCTGATTCTGAAACTGCAGTTAATTTTATTGTATCATGTCAGGTTTTTTCTCTCCCGCTTATATTAATGTGATTATTGTAGCGTGGATTTGTATCGGCTATTCATTTACACGCAAGACAGTGTGGTCAGAGGTTGTGCGCTGCTCTACGTAGTGAATAAGCAAAATGTATTGTTCTACTTACACACGTATTTCCTTTCTTTCGGGTCATGTCTGGCTCTGCTGTTTCTCATTGATTTTTTTTGTTATATCTCTGGCAGTTTCACCTTTTCCAGTCAAGGAGCGAACATCAGCACATTTGTAGAGCAAGCCTATTTGGCAAATTTCAAAGTTAAACTTGGTGATAAAGATAAGTCTTGGGCCCCTCATAAGGTGTGCAAACAGTGTGTCGAGGGTTTACGGATGTGGACAAAGGCAACATGTGATAAGGTGCCATTTGGTATACCTATGGTTTGGGGAGAGCCAGGAGATCATTTCAGTGAATGTTACTTTTGTATAGTGAAAACTTCAGGATATAACAAGAAAACTAAAAGTAACATAGAGTATCCTAATC
>NC_092861.1:152588049-152607452 GCF_032062135.1 Pyxicephalus adspersus | reverse complement strand
GGGATTGTCCTAACACTGAACACTCCAGGAAAAGCTATAAGCGTAAATTTTTACCTTAACCACTTACCCGAATAATTTTCAAATGTTTTACTGTAAAATGTCATAGAGTAACAAGAAATCCTTTGTATGAACAAAAGAAATATAAATAAACCGTACATTAAAGTTATTACTTCATAATTTTTTCATTGAATGAAAATTTGTTTTTTTGACAAAAATGGAGGGAACCCTGTATCATAAAACCTGGATGTGATAGCACAAAACTGGGGTCATTTCTGGATTCACCACCCAAAAATTAGTAAAAAACAAGTGTAAGATCTAACTCAACAAAAAATGTGTTCCCCAGTGTTATACATCAACTTCAGATCTGGATTCCATCCCTGGCTCCATCATGTGACTTCAATGTGTGGAGATTTTCCAGGGTGCTGGATGAAGGATTATCAGATGCCGCCCACCATGGCACCCTGTTACCCTCTATATTGAGCTCAGACTGGACGTGGTACAATGTGTTTGGGTCAGAAATTGATCACCTCCCTGTGCGATTTCCATAAATGAAAAACTCCATGGATCCTGTGGAAGTGACGCAGAGATTTTCTGAGCTGAGCAGCCGGGATGCGATATCTGGGGGTGCAATGGGTGAATGTCCTGGTTTTGCATGAATGGAACAGATGGCCCATATGGGATGAATGGATCAGATGCACTAATTCTACAAAAAGCCCCTCCCCCAGAAACCCCAACATTCTTTTTTGGGATGCTGAAATGTGGGGAAAAGATCCATCAAATGAGCTCTGTCCCCACTTTGCCTATTATGATCTGCTGCCACCAAACCTGCACCTTGAATTCTGGGTCTGTACCCCTGCTGTGCCCATTATGAGGGACTCCCACCAGACCGGCCCCCTGAGTTCCTGGAACACAAAGATCTGATGAAAGTTACATAATTGAAAAAATGTGGAATTTATGATCAATTTTCCATTTATAACATTGGCAATAATTCAATTTCCCCCTTGTGCAGAAAAAGGGGGGGTAAGGGGGGTAAAGGGGACATTAACACCCCCCACCTATGAAAAGCCATGGTAGATTATATCTAATCCACACTCGGCCTCCCATCCCTCCTGAAAACATTGCGGCGGCGGCCCAGTGAACCTGCAGCAATAATATGAAGCGGCATCATTAGAACTCCACGAGCCTCATTGTGCTTTCTGCCTGATATCTGAGCTGTGATAATTAGAACCTGCAGCCTTTAATGAAAATACTAATTATTCGCTCGTTACGCTGGCGGTTTATGAGTTTCAGGCCATTGTTTGCAGCCGAATTAATTAGGAAGCCGCTGTAGCATTAGGAAGTCAGCGACGGGGTGGGAACGGCCGAGAGCCGGACAGTGTTTATCTTATTAATGCCGCGAGTTACATTGTATACAAAGACTAATTAATTTCATGGAGCCGCTTAACATTTGTATTGGAATATGATCCCCCCCATACCGCGTTGGGTCTGTAATTTGGCGGCACCATAGCGGGGAGTATTTAGGAAACCAAACGCAGGGGATGCGTATCACATTGGGTAAGGCCTTTACGGTCTTTGCGGAATACATTACTATATCCTGAGCGGAGTGCTGCCCTTCCAATTTATTCCTGGAGCTCACTCCTCTGCAAGGCTGTGCTGTACTGGGTGGAAAACTTTGGAATTAGGATGAAGGGTCAATACAATGTCACACAAAGATATCATAGACAATTGTACTTTTCCAGCCTTGTGGTCACAGTTTGGTGAAGACCTTTTTCTGTTCCCCAATGACTGTGCCCGGGGTGCAAAGCCAGCTCCATAAAGACATGGGGGCACCAGTTTGGTGTGACCTCAACCCTACTGAACACCTTTGGGATGAATTGGAATGTTAAGTCAGATCTTCTCACTTGACCAACCACCTACAGCCAAATGTATGGAGGACACATCCCCAAATGATGGGGTTCAGGTATCCCTGTTGAAGGATCTTGGTAACACTCCATCATACAAAGACATAGTAGACAATTTGGGACCCAATGGATTCAAGTCTGAGGGGCCTCCCCATAGGTGGGTTCAGATGTTTCCAGTGAAGGGTCAAACATGAGACATTGTAGACAATTGTGCTCTTCCAGCCTTGTGGTGACAGTTTGGTGAACACCCTTTTCTGCTCCCCCATGACTGTGCCCGGGGTACAAACCCAGCTCCATAAAGACATGGGGGCACCCAGTTTGGTGTGGGGGAACTCGAGTGTCCTGCACAGAGCCCTGACCTCTTCCTACTGAACACCTTTGGGATGAATTGGAATGCTGAGCCAGGTCTTCTCATCCACCATCAGCACCTAAACTCACAAAAGGGGCAAATTCCCAATGAAGCCTTTCAAAAATCCCATGGAAATCCTTCACAAGAGAGAGTGGAGAATGTTTTAGGGGGTCAACACCATATTATTGGCCAACAAGGAAAGGAAGGGGGCAACTCCATATTAATAGCCATGGTAAGTTAGGGTGTGGGTTTTAACGTCATATAATGGCCATGGTTTTGGAATGTGGTGCCCAAAAAGCTTGCATGGGTGTCCCCAAACATTGGCCTGATAGGTGGATGCCACCCTGGAGGAGTGGGTGCTGCTAGGCAGGTTGCATGGTTTATTCACTGAAATAAACTTGGACATCAATGTGTAATATTACATCAGAACATTAATATCACACATTGGTTCTTCAATTCCTGATCTGCTCAGCAGGATCTAACAGGGGTTTACAGAATATCACTGGGTATTAAAGTTTTAAAATAAATAAATAAACAGAGAACATCTGATTGACTAACAGGATCAGGAAGAAGATTTTTATTCCACCCATTTGGAGCAAATTGAACCATGTGTGCTTCTTCCCCCTCAGCTTAGATTGTAAGCTCTTCTGGCCAGAGTCCTCTACTCCTCCTGTGTCATTGTTTTTATCTGTCATTTGCAACCCCTTTTTAATGTACTGTACAGCGCTGTGTTATATGTTGGTGCTATATAAATACAGTTTATTAATAATGCTTTTATTTTGCCTTCCTCTGGATCAGCTATGTCTAAAGGGTTTATTTCCCTAATGGCTGAACTTGATGTCTTTTTTCAACTTGAAAAACTGAAATTTTTGGGCCCCAACACTTCCATTTTTTTATAAACAATAACGTTTTGGCCAATGTTCCGCCATTTCCCGAAGCCTCGGGGCCCCAGTTCTGTCTGTTACATTTTGCCTTTCTCTTCTAACGTCTCTCTTGGAGTTAAATCTGACACCCAACAAATGATGACAATTCATATCAGACATCGGAGTCACAGAACAAAAGGGCAATTTACTCCCCGGCAATGACACAACGCCCGTCTATAAATCCCACAAACGGCATCGGGGACATTAAAAAATGACGTGTGAATGAAGATTTGCAAAATGCCACAAAGTGAACGCAGAGAATTATTTTCCTAAAATGCAGAAATTCCAATTACAGGGCTGTAAACGACCATTAGAAGCTCAGAGTTACTGTGCAGATACAGAATTATTAATTATGGCGCACAGAAATGGGGAAGGGGAGGGCTGTGAGTGCATGGGGGGGGTTGTTGGGTGGTAAAATTTGTAGATGTTTTTGTCCGCCTATCTCTATTACCTGGATTGGCAGTAGTTAGTTTGAGGGGAGCAGCAGATTTGTGGGTGAAAGTCCAAATTAGATTTAATTTGTCAAGAGAATAGAAAGAAAAACCAACACGTTTCAGGGGCTTAACAGGATCTCCTTTTATAGGGATTATGCAGAGGTGAGAGGAAAGCCAAAGCAGATTGCTTTAGCATGGATTATGGGCCAGCTCTGGTTCTGGTCTAGCTGGGCTCTACCACACAAACTCCAGGATATTGGCAATCCATCAGCACCGGCCCTGATGAAGAGGGATCAGCAAAGTCCCTGAAATGCATGTAAATCCTTGTTACGGATAGGTACTTAACAAGACTTCCAGTTAAATCTGTAATTGTTGCTTGCATTTCCTTCATTATTTTCCCGTTTGTTATCAGTGATCATGTTTGTTCAGAAAACATTTAAGGAATATTTGTAGAATCTTCCAGGTTTTAACCCATCCACATCCCAGTTATTAAACCTTGCAGAAAGCTGCACAAACAATGCAAACCTGGGTAAACTGTGTGTTAGCCACACCTGGTTCATAGCGCAACCAGACTAAGATCCCCCAGGGCCGGTGGCACTGCCTCCATATTTCCAGGAACAGGGGCATATGGAGAGGAATAAAAATGTGGAAGTCACTGGGCGGTGAAAACTTTAACCTTTCACTGGACAGTCATGTGATGAGCGGGGGATCATGGATGATGAAGCAGCTTTCATGTAGGTGATAGTGAAATCATGTATTCAGTGACCTGTGATTGCTGTGTGTAGGTAAGTGCTGGTGGAGGTGGGTCACTCCACACTAATGAAAGGGGACAATTAGAAAATGAGAGGGGATGGATGAGAGGAAAAGGGGATTGCTGACAGGTGGGAGGGAGGACTGTGGACAGGTGAGAAGGACTGATGACAGATGGGGGGGGGTACTAGTAATAGGCAGAGGGGGCTACTAATATTAGGATATATTGTAGGACAAAAGGGAGGGAACTGCAGGCAGAGGTGAGGGAACTGCTATCTGGTGGGAGGGCCTACAGGTAGCTGGAGGTTACTACAAACCGGAAGAAGGATGTTGGACAGGGGAAGGAAGCAGGTCAATCACAGCCCACAGCACAGTGAGTGTTACAGAAAGTGAAAGAGTTATGGGTGGAGAATTGGTGGTTGGGTCATGGCTGGGGGCTCGTCCGGGATGGTGATTTCCCCTATGCACAGGAACTGACACAGATAAGCACTTCCTGCTAGATATACAGTGTTTGTTTTAATAACACCTGGCCTTGCCAAGGATTTGCTGCAAAAAGTGGATTTATATCCTTTGCGATTATTGAGTAATATATTTAAATGAACATTTTTGGTATTTTTGCACTTTCATATAAATTGGTGACAGGGTCTCTTTAAACATAGGGTCTGTGATCTGGGGATATTCTTGGACATCAAATCACTAATTTGGCTTTTTGCTGGATGTGTTGAGTTGCACCTGCTACCAGATTTGGGTCGGAACGTGTAAGGCCGGACCTCCCCTTATTTTTTATGAACTTTTTTGTAAGTATAATAACTTGGCCATCACATTTGCATTTTGCATGCACTTTTATTGGCAGCTGCGCGATTATCACACGCCCAATGCGAGCACAATATCTTATGTGCTGGGAAAAGAGAAAAAAAAAACGTAATGCCGAGAAGACGCTCATATTGGCATAATTTATCTTAATAGCTTTCTGAGATTAATTTTTTTTTTTTTATTGTTTACCATTAAAAGTGAGATCAAATGCGTCATTAAATTTAATGGACTTGTGCGAGTAAATCCAGGACACGATTATAAACGCCGTTGTGTTTTGTGAGGCTCTTAATGACAAACCGCCAAACAGACGTTTAGGTAATTTAACCATCGCTCTGCTTGGGGGGGCTACCTAATGGCACAATAAGAAAACTGTACATGTAGACAGACACTGACCAATCAGAATCCAGAATTCTGGGAGGAAGCTGTGCTGGAACGGTGATCTTTATATAAAGTGACAGTGTGTGTGTCAGTGGAGGAGGAAGCAGTGCCGGCTCCTCAAGCTGTATAAAAGAGTGAGTTGTAATTATTGTTGTGCAGATCACATACGGTGCAGACATTGTACTGGGGGCGCACAGTTTCACCCTATACGCAGAGCTCTGTATCCGTGTTCGTATAGCTCTAATCTGTGATATGACAACTCTCTCTCCCTGTGATACCTTTACAATATATTCTTCCTCCTCCTTTGCTTTTATTTTTTGCAATAGTTATCTGATACAGAAATGTTCATGCTTGAACCCAACATGGTGAATCTGTCCCCTTTGTTCCTCCCCTCTGCCACTATTGGTTCCAATACAACAACCCTGCTGGTGGCTCCTCTAATTGCAGGTCACGCCATGAAAACTCTTGATTGGAAGCGGCGCCTGGAAATAACATTCCTTCATATCTTCATTAGGAAAAGTTGCCAATCTTCCAGGCGCACTGCTGATTCATTGCTGCATTTGGAGAATTCACTTTTTTCTAATTTCTCCCTTATTCCATATTTTTCATGCCGGTCACGTTGCCGTTTTCACTGACCCCGTCAGCTGTCTTCAGAAACCGTACGGGAGCCTTGAATACTTTTAACAAAAAGGCAGCTGGGGGATATGGCGAGATCGTCCAATGGCCGCCACAGACACCTTGCCTTGGGGCCGGTGGCTGCGATTGCCTCTGTAATTGCTTACCATAAGGTATTCATTTTTCCAGCGTGGCCCACAGGTGCATATCAATTGGCCGCTATTACCAAGTGTGGAGGAACGGAGAGTTGGATGCTGGGACACCGCCAGCCTGATAACAGCTGGTCTGGGTTAATCACAGCAGCTTTGTTTTCTGACATTATTAAAGATCATAAAAGCAGAAAGAGAATATTGGAGGAGTAGCAGCTACACAAGGAGCCCACACAGAGAGAAAGGAGCAGAGTCCTCCAGCAGAGCAGAGTATGACCAGGGTAGCTTGGACCTTCTAGCCCATCCTTTGCCACCACCATCATCATAACCTCCCCCGACCCCCCACCTGCTTACCAACCACAACCCCGCCATTAAATACCCAGACACCAATCTTGGATTTAAATTGGCTTTGCAGCAGCCGTTTATTTAACCACCATTAAATAAATTAACCATTCAAGTAAGTAACCAATAAAAATATCCAATAATAAATAAATACATTTTACACTTTTGATAGGCAAGCATAGATTAACATAACACTCCATTAATAATATTATTATTATTATTATTATTAAACCGGGATTATACAGCACCAACATATTACATTGAATATAACCTTATTAACCAACAACCTAATTCCCCCCCTTCTAATAATAACCATAATCACAATATCCATAATGTTATCAAACTCCCGGATATACACCCAAACAACCAGGCTGCAGGTCTCAGAAGGCAAAATCGGCACCCAACTGAAATTTTAACTCTTCCAACATCTTCACCTTGGCCACAAGCCGCCCAGCATCGCCTCAGGAGCCATAATCCTCCGGTCACCATAAAGGAGGAGAAGCCACCAAAGAGGATCCCCCCTGCCAAAATCCACCACTTTACCATGCGCTGGATCCTTGCCTTCCAAGACCCCAACTGCTAAAACATACCAAACTTTCAAATTATAACCAGAACAGAAGGGGTGGGTGGGAAACTTTTTTATTACAAAAGAGGGCCTCTCACTTCAGTCCTGCCCTTTTTTAACTCTTCCTATGCTTAATCCCCTCCTACCCCATGCTCCACTAGCACAGCCCCTCCTAGCCTTACTTCATTTTATTAACCCTTAACGCCCCTGGGCTAGGCCTAGCACCCTGTCATGTAGGCCCTGCGCCTAATTTCTTTTGGGCTACGGGCCTCTCTGGAGAGGAGAGTTATAGAGGAAGGAGCAGAGTCCTCCAGCAGAGCAGAGTATTTCAGGAGCTGTGGACTGAATAAGTCTGTTTGATTCCAGGTCCACTTTAAATGCAAACAAAACAATTTTAAAGGAACAGTCTTGGTATCATAGCACTTTGAAGTGGAGTTTGTATTGTATATTTCTTGTAGTTGTATTGTATAATTCTTCCACCATACATTCCCCCAGCAGAGTTCCCCGGCAAAGGGTGCGTCCCGTAGCGTTTAACAAACACGATCACAAATGACTGCACTCCATTAATGACGCCACTGAGCCCTGTTGATAATTTTTTATATTAGAAATGTGTGATTGTATTTCCTGGCAGTGAAACTTCAGACGTTTTCCCACCTTTACCGCCATCCAGTTTGGATTAAGCAGCCTTTGATGTGCGCCTGGCCTGCTGGGCTGTCGCTGTGATGGTTTCTTGTCAGCATTGCAGCCGATTAGAAACCCCGTGAAGGGTCTGGCCTGTTACTGATACGTTAGAATTAAGACTGCTCATTCTTGCAGCTCGAGCGCGTCGGAGAACTGAAGCAAATTGGATGTGGCGTGTTTACTGCGGCGTATTTTGCTGTCCCTGGTGCCCCGTCGCATCTTTCTGGATTCACTGTTGATAATCTTCGAAAGAACTCCGCACTCTCCAATGTATCAATCAGCTCTGATTTTATTCCAGCAATAAATAGGATGCAATTCCAAACTAAGCAACATTATCACAACAAGCACAATTCCCCGTAGGTCATACAGGGGGATCAGAACGTGCAGCATTCAACAAGCCCAAACTTTAAGTTTAAGTGTGCATAAAATATCTTGACAAAACACAGTCAGTCATATATTTTAGAAAAGTTCCACCAATTATCATTAGTAGAAACTCCAAACATAAAGGTCGAAGTCAGGTGGAGTCCGGTGGTCCCTATGCGATGTAATAATCACTGGAAGTGTAACACATTGCTTATCATGCTGCACTATAGCTATAGATGCAGATCAAATACATTTCAAATAAATGCCCCTTTCCTGCCTACCCTGTGGTCTACGCACCAAAACCCTCCTTTTATCTACCACTGGAAGCTCAGCTAAGTGAATGACAAAGTACTGAAACCTGATGACCAGTGTACCAGCCTGGCAATGGACATGTCAGCTATATACACCTTTACCATGACAGGTGTCCTTTATGAAGAAGCTCATTGGGGAATGGGATCTTTATATGGGGGTGATATGAAAGCTGGGAGCTCCAGGGTCTGCACAGGGGCTGCATTGTGATTCTTAGGCAGCTAATGAGCATCAATCTAAGGCCAACTCAACAATCAATGGCAGCAAAAAGTTAAATGACTGGAGCCCTCACACAAATGTTGCAGACAGAGCCGTCTCCAATAGACAGAATTCAGGGTGAGCAGATTAGTTGCTTCTAATTCATATTGAAAATTGTTGTGTTATGTGACCTGCGATCAGACAAGGTGAATGGGGAGGGAAAATTGGGGGTGAACCCTTTTTGACTGGAAATTGAAATTCACATTTGGATGACATGGAGATAGGCTGGGCCCAGAAAACATCTGTGAATGTCAAATGTCAACCAACCTTCGCTTTAATAACAGATTGTACCCTGCAATAAAAAAAAAAGCTACCATAAAATACAAAGGAGCCCCCAAACCCTTAGCATAGACCTTGGGTGCAAATTTTGCAGGTCCATATTATAAACACTGCCCGAATCTTGGCAGCGAAAAGAGTGATTGAATACTATTCTGCTCTCTCAGCACAGGTTGCTGCTTAAATGTTTCCAGAGACAATTTTCCAATGGGAAAAGCAAGAAGGTGCCTGCATAGACAGGTTTGCTGGGATGCTGTGCAGCAGGGAGCAGCCAGCGCTGGATGGATCATCGGAGGATGTCATATTTGGACACCACTGGATCACGTAAACAATAAATAATCATTTAAAAATAAAATTAATAATAAAGATATTTTTTATTCCTATAAATAAGGGCTTCGAAATTCCAGTAAGCTTCATGCATGCAGACCACCACAACAATGGGGTAACATTGTGGGAATGCATCCCCCTCCCCAACAACAGCACTTGCCACCATCTGGCAAACGTAAAGAGGATGCATGCTTCTTGACCCCTTTCTTCTTTGGCAAGCCAGATTTCAGAAGGCCTTTCATGGTAAGGTGAAATGCACAGTCGATTTCCTCTTTTCCTTATTTCCTTATTTCCTCTTCACAGAGGTCCCAATCATAATAAAATGTCTGGTACATCATTTACCTTTCTTTGAATGTATAGTGTACAGATATACCTAAATATTGTAAATGACCAAATCAAAACTTTTTATGAAATTCCATTTTGTAATTCCAAATTTATAAAAAAGGATTTTTTTGCCTCTGAACAGCATCTCAATGTCCTGCACTAAGCCGTGCTCCTAACCCTACTGAACATCTTTGGGATGAATTGGAGAGGTCAGCCAGGTATTCTCATGCAACATCAGTACCTGACCCCACCAATAGGGGGCAAATCCCCACAAACACAACCCAAAATCTTGTGGAAACCGGAAAAGTGGAGGATGTTTTAGAATAGCTGCAGGTGCAACAGACACCCCAGTGATGGCATACTAGACCACAGACACCCTCCAAAATCTTGTGGAGATCCTAGAAGAGTGGGGGTGTCATATCCACAAATATGTGCTGTGCCTTTGGAATGGTAGGTCCAGCAAAGCTCAAAATTCTGTCCACACCACATAACTATGGGATAAACACTTTCAAAATAACAATGGGTTACTTAAATCAAGATAGAAGAATCATTTCAGCACGATCCCTCACGGATGTGAAGCCTATGTAGATTTTAGGGCAAACACACAATTCATTTGATGTCAATATCACGTGAATGCTGTCCATGGTGCTGAAAGCTCTATCCAGCTTAGAACTGAAAGTTTTTGGACATATTAGGGAAGAATGATGAGAGGATCTTTAGATGGTTTTTTGGAGGTTTGTTTTTGAAGAGTGATCACCACAATGACAACACTAAAATACAAACCTGAGAAAACCCAATCCTTCCACACTCCAAAAATGTCTTATACACAGCTCTCAATTCACTTCCTTCCTCTGATTATGGTTCTGATTATGTTGACCTTCTTCTGGTTCTTGTTGACTTCCTTCTGGTTCTGATTATGTTGACCCGTCAGCTGAAAATGTTCCATATGACAAATGGACACACATTTCTACAAATCAATTCCAACATCTTGTGGAAATCCCAGAAGAGTGGAGGATGCTAGCTGCAAAAGAAGGCCCAACCATTGGACCTGGAAATAGATGTCCATCAGGTTTATATAGATGTGATAATTGGAAGTCCTCAATTATTTTTTGTATATAGGAATTCCCAAGGTTACCTGCACTGCAGCACTACTCCACCATTTCCTGCCAGCCAAGCAATACAACCTGGTCCATGCTCCGCCTCCAGCCTGTGACTGACCAATGACAAAACAGCAGCAGACTAATGAAGTCATCATTCTGTTCCTTGTCAGGAAGCTACTAGTATTCATCTGACTGCACATGTGAGAGCTTTAAATCTCAGACTGCTTGTCTCTCGGAGTAATGGTCAGGGAATTGAAAAGTTTATATAAAGACAGAGCCACGTACTTCTCCTAGCTTCTATGACCAAGTCGCTGAATAAATAGGGTTTTTGTTGGATCCGCCTGGAGTATTTTTTTGATTCAGCAAAGCAGACATTCTCCTTCTACTTTTTATCAGAAGTTTCTCTGCGGGAAGTACAAATTCTCATTCCTCAAATGTAACGCACAGCGCCGCGTGACAGCCTGGTAAAACAATCTGTAGTACAACAAATATCAGGGAGGGGGTGACCCCTTTGTGCATGGAATACAAAGACTCCAACATTGGGAGTGAAAAGTCCACGAAGAGGACAGATATATTATATATATTTTTTTATGATAGAATGTATGGGGAGGAATGTATGGATCACCAATCAGACAAAGCTCCACAAATTACAACTTATTAATAACTTTCTGGTCATATCTTAGGAGAAGGTTGTTATTGGAAATTTTATTTAAACCCTAAAAAACGAAACATGTACGTATGTAAAATATTGCAGCTTACTACTCCTTGTGCTGACTACATTTGTTTTCTTTTTTCCACCTGGTGATCCTGCAAATAATGCACTTCCTGTCTTAAGTGACAACACTCACCCAGTGTACTCAATTTATTAAAGGTTTTTAACATTTGTAACTTGTTTGTAACTTGGCAGGAAAATTTCCTCAAATAGAAAAATTACAAATATCAATAATATTATTATTAAAAAAGTATTAAAGGGGATATTGTGAACTACAAACATTATAATTAAAGTGGACCTATTGCACAAATGTTTTTATATCAAATAGTAAATAACCCTTTTATAAAAGGTAAAAATTTTAAATAAAAATGTGCTTATTTTTATTTTAATTGGGTGGGAAGCCCCTCCCCTTCAGTCTTTACTACCCCATAGACAAGTTTGCTGGGATAATGTGCAGCAGGGAGCAGCCAGAGCTGGATGGATTGTCAGAAGATGTCCTATTTGGACATCACTGGACCATGTAAAAGGTAAATATTATTTTAAAAATGAAAAAAAAATTAGTTCAAGTACCCCCAGTGAGGGGTCCTGGTAATTCTTCATCACACAAATACATTATAGACAATTGTGCTCCTCCAGCTTTGTGGTCACAGTTTGGTGAAGACACTTTTCTGTTCCCCCATGTGCCCCAGGGTACAAAGCCAGCATAAAGATATGGGGTCACAAGATTGGTGTGGAGGAACTCAAATGTCCAGCACAGAGCCCTGACCTTAACCCTACTGAACACTTCTGGGATGAATTAGAATGGTGAGCCTGGTCTTCTCATCCAACATCAGTACCTGACCTCACCAATAGGAGGCAAATCCCCACCATCAGTACCTGACCTCACCAATGGGGCAAATCCCCCCATCAGTACCTGACCTTATCAATGGGGGTAAATCACCAAATAAATCTTTCAAGGTCTTAAAAGGCTTCCTAGAAAAGTGGAGAATGTTTTAATGTTGAGTGGGACCCATATATTGTGATTTTCAGTTTTCAGTGCTGCACATCAGAAATCCTACAACCAATCACAGGAATTGATCCCACCAACATCCTCCTATTAAAGGCAAGCTACAGTCATTCTCTGCAATGGACCTTCTTGTCAAACAGACGCAGGGATCGGCTGACGAAGTCACTCAAGATTTGTTGGTTCTGCAATGATGACAATATCTTTCCCCCCCGACCTCATAATGGAAAGGAATTATATTGAATACAAAGCAAAAAGATTTTCATTAAAACACAAATACTCAATAAATTTATTTACATGAAGCTAATCACATTCACAGTTATGTCTAAAATAACAAAATTCAAACACAATAGTTTCCCATTAACAACAGCGATGGTGAACACTGCGGGCCAATAATCATCTGAAGGATGGAGATTGAAGAATCTGAATGATGAGATTGATGAACTGGATCTCTGACCATGAAAATGAAGTGCATCAGTGCAGGTCTTGGGGGGGAAATGCAAACAAAAAAAACAACCAATCACCTTTTAATTTGCAGGATTGGAGGACTGAACTCGGCCCGCCGCCCTATTCACTAAGCCAAGAGCTGGTGAATCAAGATTCAGCAAAAATCCTGCTTTTTAGGATAAACTCTGGGAAAATGTAAACACTATCCCTGTGTGCCCCCTCCCCCCCTGCACTGCAAGAAATAAAACATTTTGGCCTGGAATACATCTAAATTTATGTGACCAGTCCACAGAAGCCTCTTCCCTGCTCAGACATCACGTACAATGTGGGACCAGCAGTCCTGCATCTTAATGTAAGGATGTGAAGGACCGGCCCACAACCTGGAAGGAAGGGCCGGCCCACAACCTGGAAGGAAGGGCACAGCGCCTCCTACTGGGATGCATAGTATATGGTAAGAGTGAAAACCGCCTTCAACCTGATTGGTTATTCTTTGCAGAATGAATGTAACACATCCTATCAATGCATTGGCATTGCAGCACACCACAACACATTGTACTGCACATTGTGACACCGTTCAATCAGCTGGCCACCTTTATCCCCATTTGTGTATGCGTTACAAGAACATGCAGCTGAACATGAAATTAGCTTTAAGTTTTCACTGATTCCCTGAGTCATGTCTGTTCCCCCCACATCACCTATTTCCAAAATTGTCCCTTATCTCCTTAATGAATTGTAAATAAAATTTTACTTTCAATAAATTTCTAAATACAACTGTCGAGCTGCTAAGTATAAGTTTTTCTACACTTTCTGCTGCATTATAAAGTTCAATTACTTGGTAATCCTTCCCGATTTCTGTATGGTGTACCCCTTCCTGTTGCCCCGTCATTGCTAACTGCAGGCAGACTGGTGGCAGAAATGTGCTGTGTGATGAGAAGAGCAGCCTGGCATTGTGATGTCAGCATTTGACATCATATGATAGCCCCGCCCCTGCGCAGCCCTGGCAGGGGTGATTGACAGCAGGGATGATGGAAAGACACACCCCCTGTAAAGCCCTGCTGGGAATGATGGGAAGACACGGCTCCCTATAAAGTCCTGCTGGGAGTGATTGACCCTTTTTTTTGTCATCTTTGCCCCAATGTGGAGATTTATTTTCCTGCTATTATAATAATATTACCATTAACTTTTATTTATATAGCCCAGACATATTACACAAAGTAAAGGCTAATTCACACTTGCGGTGAGGTTGCGGTGCATATACCGCTTTCTCATGCCAGAAAATGAAGCCGCTTTAAGCAGTCGCAGCCCCAAAAGGAATGACTAGGGGTGTCAGTAGTATTAGTACCGCTCACTGTCACCAGATGGCACATGTGTAGATGTTGCTTCTTTTTGAAACAGCGCTGCAGGGCGAGTACCGGAGCGGCTGGCAAAGTGTCAGCCGCAGGGAGCCGCATGAAATATCGGAACAGGAAAGTGTGAACAAAGCATTACTAGAAGGGGGAAATGTTGGTGGATTATAAACTGAAAGGAAAAGCCAGACTCCCAACTGGAAATGTAAATTAATTTTGCAGGAAGTAGCAGAAGTAGAGGGGGGTGATTTTGGTAACCAGTGATATCGGTGCTGCACCATTTTCATCTGGCTCTGTGGTGTTACATTTTAAGACTCCCCCGACCCATCCAGACTTCCCTGTAACTATAGGTGCTCAATATTCATTTCTGCTCTTGCTAAATTCCTCCATGGGGGGGAGTGTTTGGATTTTATTTGGCAAACAGAGGGCACACGGCGGCTGGTGACAAACTAAGACAATTTGTACTACAACAAAACATGGAAAAAAGGAGAGGGAGGGGGACAACTGCCACTGTGCGGCACACAGAATAAAAAGATTCAGACTTGTTGTGAAGGATCTGCAAGGCGATCAATACTAACTCTCAGTACTGTGGAAAATCCGACATCACAAGGCCAGAAAAGCAATAAATTCCTCAATTAGTGGTGTTCTGGGGCCACGTCGACGCTAGCATTTCAACAGGCATCGGCCCAATTAGCAGGTGACGTCCTGGACATGGTGGGAGCCAGGAGCTTGGGTGCTAATAGCGCTCTTGATGAAGATTGAAGGGCAATTTTTTTCCTTCCCATGAGGCCGGATTTGATTCTTACAAAGTGGACGGCTGGAGCAGCTCTGGGGACGGCCCCCCCAACATTACAACAGCGTGGGAATGGGGAGACGGAGCTGGGGCGGCTCCAGGAGTTCATTGTCTCAGCTGCCGCTTCTTCACTGCGAAGAGCCACGATTGTTCTGATGGGTCGGTGAGGAGGCCGCGCTGGCACGCAAAGCTATGGTGATGCCTTGGTGGGGGGAATGAGGAGGATCGCCGGATGGATTCTCCTCGCAGCTCTCCTCCTTCTGGCTGATGGTCTGGGCCGGGCACTCAAAATGGACGCAGTGGAAGACCTGAAATCAGAAAATTCAGAAAAAAAAAGATCAGAAGGAAACAAGAAGTTTTTGGTGATTTTTTTCTACAGGTTTATAAATTGAAGCATCTTAAAATTTTCCATCCTAATTTCTGGCCCTGATAAAAATCCACTGCACAAAATTACTTTGCAAACCTTTTAAATGTAAGGATGACATCATCAGCAGGCTGCGGAGTTCTGTGATTGGCAGAGGGAAGCTCCACCCACAACTGGTTGACTATATCAACCTATTGGAGAAAGGGGGTTAGTACATGACCAGTCACATTGCACAGAAAGAGAGAGCAACAGTGACTGGTCTGCATTACAAGAAAGTCCAGGACAGATACAAAACACAGGAGATGTTTTATGAGGGGGATTGCTGAAATGGGAAATATACAGAATGTGAGAACACACAGGGGTAATTAGAAATTATTTGTTAAGCCAGCTCAGTTCAGCTTTAAGAAAATACAGTGGCATTATCGTCTAACCCCTAGCCTATGATTGGACAGTGCAGGACCAGCAGCAGGCTAATAAGGTCATCTCTCTGCTGTTTCCATATGCTTGCATCTGGTGCATCTGATTGGCTGTGAGTGGTGCCCCTCCCTCTCCAGGAAGGATTAAAAAAAAGTCTGATACTAAGTCATATGCAAGTTTGAATGAGGAAAATAATTCACCATTCCCAGCCAGGCCAATATCTCTGTCTGGCCATCTTCAGGTTTTGCTGAGAATGTACATTGACCGGTCTGTGCACAGTACAGTGTATGCTCTAAAGTATATTGTTAACCAGGTGAATGTATTATTATAGACGACTTTCGGCATCTGCCCGCATTATACTTTTACACTTTGTATTTAATTTAATTACATTTAATTGAAAGTATAATATTGTATAGCAGCATTAATGAGACTTTTATAGCTGCCGGGGGTGCAGATTTTAGCAAATTTGTAAAATAAAAAACTAACATCACACTAGGTGAATCCCTCAATCTGCTCATTGATCAGGGGAAACATATAAGTGTCTGCTAGAAGGGAAAAGGCTGGCTGAGGTCCTGCACCGCTGTAATCTGATATCCAGCTACTGATTATGGCAAAGGTTGGGTCGCTCTTTAGACATTTCAGATTATTTTGTATATATGTTTTTTTAAATATTGTATTTTTCAGCACTGAACATAATAAAGAAGAAAGACGGCACATTTCTATGAATTGTATTATTTGAGCTTATAGGGGATTGGCTGCCTTCTGCTCTCCGGTGGCCATTCCATCGTCCATTAGGACAGCAGTACACAGAGTCCTTTGCTGAACCCAGTTAGTAATAGTAAGTAAAAGAAGCAATAAGTGCAGGGACTACATGGGAGGGTGAAGGGGAGGGAGGGGGAGGGGTTACGAGTAAAAGGGTTAAGCAGGGGAAGGGCAGAGGACGTTGGGGCTCATCTGATAGGTCAGTGTCAGGTCAGTGGGAGGGGCAGACAGTGGTTGAAGCTGTTGGTGGGGTTTATTGGGTCAGTTGGAGTCCAGAGGGGTTAGTTGAAGGTCACCTACCCTCCCTCCCATGATTTAGACCATTTAGTCACACTTCCTGGTCCAGGGTTGGGTACAAAGGAATGGGGAGGGCTGATGATGAGATACTAGGCTATGGGTCTTCCAGCTAAAGGGCTTCCAATGGGGAAATGAGTTTGGACCATGGAGGTGCGGTATATTTCTGTATATGTATATCTGCTCATATGATTTTATAATGGGACATGACAGATGATAGAGATGACATTTGACAAGCCAAGTACCACCTACCTGCACTCCGTCGATTACCATTGGTCTATGTATGACTCTCCAGTGACCGGTTCACTTTAATTTAAAATCGCAAAGCTTTGCATGCAGTAAAAACGCCTTATGTAATTATTCTGTGTACTGCGCCACAAGTGGAAATTATCATACAGATTGTAGTCATTACTGATGGCAATTTCTAGCCTGTTTAAAGCGTAATAAAATGGATAGTTTGTGTAAACGACACGGCATATCAGACCGAGTTAGAGAAAAGAAATTTCTTTCTTCTTATGTGCTGGACTTTAAGCCATGATTGCCTCGTACATATCACAATTATTACTGATATAAAAAAATAGGGACATAATGAGGCTGATATATTGTCTATCTCACGCAGAGGGGAAATTGATAAATCTGCAATCAATGCTGAAAATAGATTTACTGTCTGCAGGAGAGGATGGATCAGCCGGGAGTGGAAGGCAGAAAACAAACCCCAAATCTACATAAATATAAACACAATAGGATGCATATAACACAGGAAACATCCCACTGAAAGGGGCTGGTTAGTTATTAGATATTTTATGTTTGGGTGTTATTAATCAGTGAATATGGAATATTACAAAATATTATTATTACCATAAATTAACCACTATTAGGCAGCAGATGCAAAAGTCTGAACCAGTTTATAGCTGAACTGTGAAGGCCATCATTGTATTAGCTATAGATTTTATACAAATACCGGTCATTGTATAGCAATGAGGGAAAGAAGAAAGTAGAAGGAAGGAAGGAGAGCTATACGAACCAAGCTTCTGTTTAAAGGAATAATGGTGGAGCTCCAACCTTACTGTCACCACTGGTCTATGGCTGTTTGTAACATGCAACCTGTTTTTTTGCCTTCCTTGCCCTAGGGTTGTATCTGGGATGTTTATTTCCCTAATGGTTGAACTTGATGGACTTATGTCTTATGTCAACCTGACTAACTATGTAACTATATGCCCATGGATTTTGTAAATGTCTAGGAAGGAGAAAGACTAAGGAAAAAAAAACAAGATGGTGTTGGGGAGAGGTGGGTACTATGAGCTGTACAATTCAGGAATAAATAGGAAACAATTGTTAGAATATATATATTTTACCTGTAGGACTACCAACATTGAATTAATACAAGCCCAAATTAAACAGGGAAGGCCTAATCTCTCCTAGGTCACTTCCAATGACATAGAGAGAAAACTGCAGCATGGTTCAGCTTTGCTTTGATCGCAGAACCCGGAGAGATGTGGCTTTGGCAGAGGTCAATAAAGAAATCTGCAATAAAACTGAAGCAAACCCAAAATATTAAGCTGTGGGGAATTGTGAATTTTTTTTATTTGAAAGCTATGGGAGTATGTTTAGGAGGCTTTAGGAAACACAAAATGATGACACCCATATTTCAGTAACTAGTAGAGTCTGCCGGGCTTCTACACATTATAGGAATAAAAAGGAATCAGTTTAACACCACAGAACCCTTTGTCCATTATAATTCAACACTTCTCTGGCAATAAACATTGGCAGCCCTGTTTACCATATCCTGGATCTGCTATATAAGCGGTTGTCTCACCTCATTTGCCGTATTGTGAGTCCCCACTATCCTGATAAAACACGTTGGTTGTCGGTCAAAAGTGATTGTCTGCCAGGACCTAAAAAAGAGAAGTGACAGATCAGATGTCAATGTCTTCCCATATCACACAGAACACTAAATATAAAGAAAAGAATCTCATCTGATCAGAAATGGAGACAATATCAGCTATTATCTACATGCAGAGATACAGGAAGATCTGATCCCATGGGAAGTGACACAAAATATATAATACAGAAAAATACATTGTACAACCTGTCATATACAACAAAAGCCAATCCCATCAGTCTGTGTATGGAGGAGCTGACACTCTAATGTCCCCCCATAGTCACACACTATTATTATACATTTATATAGCTCTGACATATTCCGCAGTGCTGTACAGAGAACACTGAGCCAGTCACATCAGTCTCTGTACAGGGGAGCTGACACTCTAATGTCCCCCCACAGTCACACACTAATATTATAAATTTATATAGCTCTGACATATACCACAGCCCTGTACAGAGAACACTGAGCCAGTCCCATCAGTCTCTGTACAGAGGAGCTGACACTCTAATGTCCCCCCACAGTC
>NC_092861.1:152582955-152588004 GCF_032062135.1 Pyxicephalus adspersus | reverse complement strand
AGTGCTGTACAGAGAACACTGAGCCAGTCCCATCAGTTTCTGTACAGAGGAGCTGACACTCTAATGTCCCCTCCACCATTGCACACAATAAGTGTATCATGGCGAGGAATTCATTAGATATCCTCACAGTTATGAACATGATGGCAGGAATTCTGCATTTCTTCCAATCTGATCCAGCCTTTAACATTCATACACACCACCTCTCCATACCCTGAGCCCTGACCCAGCTATACCCTTTGCCCCAGAAGCCACACAGACCCCTGGGGTTTGGTGCTCACATCCCTTCTCTCTCTCTTCACCTTTAATACATCTCCTCCCTGCAGGCTTCTGCAGCAGAATATCTCATTGCAGAAAGTTCCAGTTATAAAGTTATTTTTTTGCCTCCTGACACTGATCTGCAGGTGGAGGGGCGAGCGCACAGCCCGGAATGTCCTTCTGATGAAGCGTTGTGGCATGCAGCAGAGATCACATTGACTTTGTGAAGTCTGCACTGCTTACGCCAGACTGAAGACCCCCCTCTACTCTGCCAAGAAGAGACGGAACCAAGCTCCTCACAAAGGGCAGAAGGAGATGGATAGAAATGGAACAACTTAGCCGTGTAATTGGCTTCTGTGGAGGGAAGAATGTGCTATATTGTTGCACCAAGTTAAAGATGTGAAGAGGAAGCACTTGTTTCTCCTCCGGAGATCTTGAGACATGCAGGGAAGAGTCATGCAAATCTGAGATTAAAGCTGAACTCCAGGCATAAAAATGTTTACTCCAAGATGATCTTTGGGCCAAAAATCCCACTATAACACATTCCCCTCTAACTTATCACTGGGGTCACTCTAATTTCTAGTCATGTGTTTCTTCAACTTGGGATTTTCTTTCTTTCTTGTGTAGAGTTCCCTTTGGGTGTTCATGCCACCAGCCAATGCGGACAATTCCTATAGGATGTTCAGTAGTTCAGTAGTAGGAACCACAGTAGGATTTTAAATCTCTTTAAAAATGTATAATTTTAGATACAATTTGAAAAGTCAGACCACAAAATATTGATGATAGAAATGTTCTCATTAAAAGATTGTAATATAAGTCAGTATTTAAGTTTTACCACTTGAAACTTTTTGCAAAAACATTTGGAATGAATGATCCTATTTTTGTCCTTTGTTCAGGCTGCATCGTCCAAGACCCAAGGTTTGTTACTGCTATGCAATCTGAAGGAATTCGAGTTCCTCCACATCTGGTAAAACTAAAGCTGCGTACACACTTCCAATTTTTTTTTCGTTGGAAATGAACGACGAACGATCGATTGGGCAAAAATCGTTCGTAAAAAAAGTAACCAACGACGCCGACGAACGAGGATAGTCGTTGGAAATGAACGACCGGACCGGAGGATCGGATTGGACGACGATCGTTGACCATCTATCGTGTGTACGGTCGTTCATTGATCGTCCATAGTCTGAGCATGCGCGGTGAACGAACGTTCGCTCACTTCCTGTGGTGCACGTCACTTCCTGTATCGTTCAAACGATCGCATCTATCGTGTGTACAATATCTGCGAACGATCGTGTCGTTATCTGTATGTACAGGATCGGTGCTATACGATCGTTCGCAGATATCGTGCAGGATCGTTCGTCGTTCGTTTACCAACGATAATAATTGGAAGTGTGTACGTAGCTTTAGTCAATATAGAGCTGGCTTTGTACCCCGGGGCACAGTCATGGGGAAACAGAAAGGGGTCCTTACCAAACTGTGACCACATGGCTGGAAAAGCACAATTGTCTGCAATCTATTTGTATGATTGGGGATTATCAGGACCTTTGTAACAGGACAAAAAAAAAATAAAAAATATTAAAATATAAATATATACACATAGACTTTTTCCCCTTTTTGATGTAAGAGGCTCTCTTGATAGACATGTATCATGGCCATAGTTTTTAGGGGAGTACCCAGCACCGCCCCACCATAAGAAATGGCTGCACCTGGCGTCTCAGTTGTGATAAGAGAGATGAAATGTTAACGCAAAACATAGTTAGTTGCTTCTAGGCACAGGTCTGTGTCATTCTATATTATTCCAGTGAAAGATCTTTCCTCTCCCTCTGACATGCTCTATAAGAGACAATTTATTACCGGCATAAAGCTTCAGCCTGATAATGCATATTTATTACCTGCAGAAGATGGCATAACTTCAGCACGGGTTTAATGAAGTCTGCACTCATAAAATGACATTTTATAATGGGCCTGCTTTCTCTGTCACCCAGATACCTGCTCACTGCCAAACCGGAGCAGAATTTAGGTTAGGGGTAGGTGGAGGCGATATGTAACTTTTTTTTCTGTCAGGTTTGTTGTTTGTCACTGGAACACATGACAAGTGCAAGGAGTTCTGGACTGTTATGTTTTAGGTTGGGATCAATGGTAAAAAAATGTCACTAATTCAATAATCTTTATCACATTTCATCTGATCCAGTGATATCCTCCAGGGTTTACAAAACTTGATCATTTCTGGGTCGGAATCTCAGTCTAGAAAGTGACCCTGGATGATGCCTTAAAACAAGAAGTTTCCGTACTTCTAAAGTACAGGGGGGAGTTGGAACTGTGATTCCTGTGTAAGGTAATAAATACCAATAATATGTATAGGAAAAAAAGGGTTTCCCAAAATTTAAAATCTCAAATAATTTTTACCAGGACTATTTGCCTAATCCCACTGCCATCATGAAATTTACAACAAGAAGGTTACACCTATACTAAACAGGCAGCTTAGATACAAAGATATTATAACTTAGACAACATCATTTTTTAAAAATATTTTTTATGCATTGAATTCCATATACAGTGCAAAAAAGGGTATTTCACATCACCAGTGATACAACCTTATTACCACTTGACTTATATTCATAACGATGAGGCATTTCTGTTTCATCAGATGACATTTTTGTTATCTGTTGCTGGATTTCGTGGATTGACAGAATCGTGTAAAAACTGGGTCCGTCAACAAACGTGATTCTGACAATCCACAAAATCAAATAGGGAGGAGATGTATATCTCAGTCCCTCCTATAGGGCGGCGTTCTGCAACACAGCAATAAGGGGTAGATACTGGGATTGATCTGTGGGTTTCTTATGCTCTACCATACATAATTATATGAAGACATCCAGCAGCAACAAAGTTAGGCCAATTCACCACAGCGTGATAACAAAATGTGATCTGATCAAGCAAAACGTGTCAATATTATGAATATTGGTCAAGTGGTAATAAGGTTGTATCGCTGGTGATGTGAAGTACCATTTTTTGCACCATATATGGAAGTCAATGCACATTTTTTTTAAATCATGTTGTCTAAGTTATAATAAATTGAATTAGTTTTTTTTTGGAAAAAAAAATTTGTTCCTAAGCTGCCTGTTTAGTATGGGAGTAACCTTCTTGTTTGTTTGTAAATACCTGAAAATATTAAACTGACACCTTACTAACACATCAGGTGTATTATTTGAATTCCCCCAAAAAGTATTGAATAGTCATATTGCCACATCCCCAAATTAAGTTATTGAGAGGAAAGTTCATGAAGTTCAAAGGAAGGTAAAATACATAGGTCCCATAGAGAGGTGTGGAGAGCAGAACATGCGGCCGTGAAGTATTAGGTGGCTACCTCCTTGCATGCACGATAGTGGATTATGGTTGTTGTACATGTTTATTGGGTGGATAGGTAATTGGTTTTCCCCCAAACTGACCTTAGACTGTGGTAATGACATATGACTATGGTAGGGACATTAGAGTCTGAGCCCCTTTGAGGAACAGCTAGTCACATGATTATTGACTTTGTACAGAGCTGTGTAATTTGTCGGCACTATATAAATACAAGGAAATAATAATAAATGATGGATATCAACATCCTTTCTTTTGGGGTTTGATGATGTGGGATTGTACCTGCCTATAACGAAGCCAGAACTTGTTTGCTATACTGTTTTATACTGAATTCCAAGTGACCGATATTCCCCTGAGGAAGCAGAATTGTAGCTGTGAAACGCGTTGGATGCCACATAAGTCTTAACTAATGTGTTTTAAAACCTTGGACATTTGTTTGTTTCTTTGGCTCTGTTGGATGTTTGTTACATGAGAAACATTTTTTATTTATGTTTCTTAATGTATCAATATGTTTTTGATCAAATAAAATTTGTACATTTTAAATGTATATGTAGCCACATTCACATCCTCGACTTTTTCACCTACTATATGTGAAGGGGGGACAATCTGTGGCCTTTTTCCTCCCAATAATGTATCAGGTGCTAGATTCTTGCCAAATGGTATTTCCCCCACCAATATATGGTTCCAGGGATCTCACACAACTCTGCTGTGTCCTAGATTGGACTTTTCCGTCAGGTGGCAGCTGCTGTCAGCCACAATCAAGTAAGTTGGTCATCTTGTAAACTGACAAGTTGCATACTGCATACTATGGGTTATAAACTAAGTGTTTAGGATTAGGTATTCCTGACACAATTTCTTAATGCGGAGTAACTTTTAACACACACAAAAATATAAACTATGCATCCCCTTTAACATAACCCAGTAAAAGAATAAAAAGTTGATAAAAGCAGACAAAGTGTTCTATAAAAGTAGTGTGAATGCATTCTATTAATATTAAAAGATGCTGCAGGGTAAAGAGGTCGCTGCTGAGACCAATCTATACATGTAACACTTTATAAAGTCATTCTATTAAGAGACTTGGCGATGATGAGCTCAGGGCAGACGGCGGTATGCAAACACATCCAAATCCCAGCTGAGATTGCAGCAGGTGAAGATAATGGAGAAGTGCGGCTCAATATGAGTGGAGTCATTGTACCGTCAGCAGTGACACTTTTCTGATTATACATCACACAGGCGACAATACACAGGAGATGACAAAGAGGATCCCCACCACACAAAAGACCGGCTTCCGCTGCACAGCGACAAGGCAGGCGGGTTGTCTGGGCGCCATTGTGTGCCAATTGGATCAAAGCGTGTATGTTCTGTAATACATTGTATTGTAGAGAAGATTGTCTGGATGAATGCTGGGAGATGGAGGAGCTTTTAATAAGA
>NC_092861.1:152569205-152581511 GCF_032062135.1 Pyxicephalus adspersus | reverse complement strand
TCCCACAATGCAATGTGCACAGCTCATCCTCATTACACAGATGCTCTAAATCCAGTGTCAAAGATGTTAGAAGGGTGACTGTGGTGCTCAGTGACAGGTCCCCTTTAATGGACACTAAGTGAGAGTCTTTCTTTGACGGTGTACAGATGCGCATGGAGGAGAGCGGCTGATGAATTACGCATACATGAGAAACATGAAGAGGGAGGTAATTGGGAAAAGTTCAGGGAAAGTCGCGGAATATTTCATATTCATTTAATCTGAAGCAGAAAAAAATAATGAACTTAATTAAACTTTATAATTAGAAAATCTTTATATAGCACAATGAATAAAGAACATTTCTATCTCCTGGTGTTCCTGTCCTCGCTTATCTCTGCAGTCAGGAGCATGGTGCAATTAAGAGCTAAGATATATCTGCTGCCTCGTGTCCGTGCAGGGTCCGGCTGGAAACGGATCGCTGTTAAAGTCACATAACCCCGATTATGGGCACTAGTTATCGGTCAGGTCTACGATACTCGAATATTAACTTAGTGTCTGCCATTATAACCCGAATATAAACGGGGTATGGACAAATGAAGGCTGTAAAAATATGCTGATAACATGATATTTAGATTACTGAAACCCAACTGAACTTTCAGCTTTAATCAGTTTAATAAATTCCAGATGCATCAAAACAAAGTAGAAAAGCCTAATGCTGCATGGAAGCTGAATGAACAAGAAGCCATGCTCTGTGTGAAAGCAGTGGTCTCTCTGCAGAGGGCAGACATTCCCACTGCTAGGTCAGACCTAACACATTTAGAACGTCAAAGGAAGTCCATGAAAGGATGATGCAAATATTGGTTGCCCCTCCTACACAACTATGAAGCAGGAAGGCCAACTTTTATGGAGATTTTGAGACCAAAGTTGCAGACAGATCTGGAAAGCCTATGTTTCAGCTTCTGAAATTGTTAATCATGTTCATGACTTGAATATGGTGGATAGGGGAATTTGGCTAAAGCGGAGACGCTAAGATATCTGGGGACCATTTAGGTCTATATAATTCAGGAGTAGCTGCGTGGGCAGAAGCTACGAGTCAAGGAAATGCTGGGGTGACGGCAATTACTTTTTTATTGATTATCTTCATAAGGGTCGACCAGTTAATTCAGAATAATAATAACTTGCAATGCCATGAAAGAAATGTGGAGAGGGAAGCTGCGGAAATGTGTTCCCCCTTTCCAGGACAAGGCACCTGCTCACAACACAGAGGATATTTTTAGGATTTTGGGGTTTTAGCACACTGACCACTCGCCCTGTTCACCAGATCTTGCTTCATTTCCATTCTCAATATGCTTAAATTAAAAAAAAGGAAAAAAATTTCTCAGTGATAGCAGCTCAAGGGAAGCTGATGATGGAGAATTCTCCTGACACTGGAAGGACTGGCGGCGTCTATAAGACAGAAGAACTGAACTCCGCAGAGAGTCGTTGGTGATATACTCATCACACCGTGAACATTTATTTGTCCACATTCACAGCCCCGGCTATCACAAAGAAAAGGTTAACCTGCAGAGGGTCACCACGCTAATTACTGTCCGACTCTCAATTTACAGCTCAGACAGACCAATTCTCCACCTAAAAGGCCGTACAGCGATAAGCTGTGCCCGAAGCGGTGGAAAACTTATCATCGACGTTTGCCCTTTAAGAGGAAATAAAGTCGAGTGAAGGAAAGACTTTCTGTTATTGTCTTTTTATGTGCGGGGAGAAATAAATCGGGTCCGACATTTAAAGGGATGACAATGACATCAGCGCACATAACACTAATTGGCTTCTACTAGGGAGGCAGCGAGATGGCGTTCTCCTCCGGATATGCGGACAGCCGGGCTCGGTGCAGGCTCTGACGAGTAAATTATTAATACAGATGACGGTTTCACTACATCAGCTCAAAGAGGAGAATAACAAGTTTCTCTTTTTCCTGGGTTTGACAAGCAGCTCTTTACTGTCACGGTGACATCAGCCGGAGCCCATCACACCAACGTAACCTTTAGCAGGCCGATCTCCGCCGAGCTGGAATTAAACAACGTCTAATAAGAGCTAAGTGATGTCCAACTACGGAGATGGAACAAAGAGATATGAAGGGTACATGAAGCATCTGAAAGTGAGGGACGGATGGGGGACGAGGGCCAAACCGACTGACGCAAAGGAAGTTTTAGACATGGGCGATAAAACTTCTCCAGACTTTTTGTTTTTGTAAAAGAGGAAAAAACAGAAATAAAAGGAAAAACTAAGCAGGCCATTAAAATGTATAAACGCATCTTTTTCTGCAAAAATAGCTCTCCTCCTGTAATTCCTGTCTGCCAGTAGATGTTGCCAGTCTCACAGGGTGAATAATAGATAACTTACCTGAGCCCAGTACCATGGATCTAGGCAGGGAAAACTCACATCACTTACCTTGACTAGTTTTGGAATCTGGTCCTGCTACAGATGTCCACCACTTAATTCTTAACCATACAGGGCATTTGTAATATGACATGGCCTTCTGATCCACCGTTGTCCCTTCAAAACTTGCTAACAATTCCCAGCTGTCAAAATGACAGCTTGAAGGTTGTTGTGAAAATATAGCAATGTAGGGCTTGTATCTAATCAGGCTGTCTTTTCTACAACTCAAAAGTGTTACTTTTTTTAATTAAATAAACTTGTTCGTATTTAACCTTTAATTTACTTTCTGCCACTCCCCCCTTACCTATAATGATTTTTATAATTATCTTCTTTTGCATTAAAAAAAAAGTACAAATTTTAAAGAAAAGTGACTGTATCTAATTTTGTGTCACCCTAATTAAACGGGACATTTTTTTTTGAATCATAACTTACTTTTGTCATTTTAATCGGTTACAATAAAAATACTGCCCAATAAATGGGCCCATAGGGTAAAATTCAATCTGCCCTTAGGGAATTTACATTTGTAGGAGCAGAAATTGGTATTCTGTGTGGTTGCCATTCTGTCTATTTATTCAGTTGATACATTTACAGAATTGTGATATGCATTGTGCAGAATTTTCACAATTAGTAGACTCTTGTAAAATGAATCACAGTTCAGTGCAGAGATTTCCCCTCCAGGTTCAGCTTTTTACACCAGGCATGTCCTAATATTAATGCAACAAGAACAGTGGCTCCCTCAGTGTTCTGCATGCATTTTGAATGTTTTGCTAGAAATCAGCAGTGCTGCACTATTTCATGTGAATATTATGCTGCAGCAACCAATAAATACATTTATTTCCGGTGAATTAAGGGCAAACAAATAAATGTCAGCGCACCTGCATGGGACCTTTGTCCGGTCAGCAACCATCGTCCATTGCTGCTGGTTGGTGGACACCTCGATGTAGTAACTGTAACTTCGATCATCACAATCCCACAACAATAACCTGGAGAGGACAAAGAAAACAAAACATAAATAAAGCAGAACTCCAGGCAAATAATACAAAAATCATTAGAGATTTCTTCACTTCCTGTCTAATTAAAAGGTTGTCCCCAGGAAGGAGGGGGGGGGGGGATTTATAAAACACCAACAGAGAGAGTACATTTCTTCAAATAGAGATTCATTCTGTGAACAAAAAGTTTAATTGAAAAATATTTCTCAATACCCAAAAAGCAAGGCAATAAAACCAGATATCAGTAAAACCTAACAGGGGTTGTGACCTTTCTCCTTTGTGGAAGGGAATGGATACACATTTTTAGTAATGTAGCACACTATAACGAATGCTGGTGTGTTACTGTTATGTGCTGCGGGGTGCCCTTCTATATTAATAATCATTTTTTATATAGCGCCAACATTTTATGTAGCTCTGTACATTAAACAGGCTATAGCACTGAGCGCTGCACATTATTGAACCACAATAGTGTGATTCAGGCCTAAAATATAAATATTTTGGAAATGCCAAACTCCTGATCCCTGCAGCTCTTACTTGTTCCCCTCTCTGACTGCCATCCATTACAATATGCAATGGTGGCTTGGAGGTCAGCATGGAGAGCTGCAGGAGACCCATAATCCTGGAACTGTTTTTAATGTGGCCACCAACTGATAAGTTTGGTGGTAAGGGGAACAGGAAGGGGAGTAAGTGTATCTTGTACATCCCTGAAACCCGTTCGATTTTTTAAATATTATTATTATTACTACTACACAGTATTTATATAGTGCTGACATATTACGCAGCGCTGTACAAAGTCCATAGTCATGTGACTAGCTGTCCCTCATAGGAGCTCACAATCTAATGTCCTTACCATAGTCATATGTCATTAGCACAGTCTAAGGTCAATATGGGGGGAAGCCAATTAACCTAACTGCATGTTTTCAGAATGTGGGAGGAAACCGGAGTACCCAGAGGAAACCCACACAAACACAGGGAGAACCTGCAAACTCCATGCAGATAGTACGCTGGTTGAGAATTGAACCTGCAAAGGCCAGAGCTGCAAAGACCACAGATTTGTTCCAAAGGCCAGAGTGCTAACCACTGAGCCATTGAGCTGCCTGATTTTGGGATGATTTGGGGATTTTTGGATTCTTTAGATGCTGTTTTCTATATAAGCATCTCATAATAATCAACCAACACGTCTAAAGCTTCCATCACCCAGCCGCCATCATGGAGGAGCCATCTGCTGACCAGTCTTTTTGGAGCATGGCTTTCACAGCACAGGTCCTCTTTAGGTATTGAGTGTAGGTTGGGTATCTGGGTATATTGGGCATTTATCTGAAGGGCCCCTGAACTACCTGTGCAGCCCCTTTAAGATAAGCCAGGCTTGATTTGAGAGATGAAGAAATGTGTTTTCAATTGAATGAATTTCACCCTGCTGAGTTCAATATCAAATTACACTTTGCAGCTGCGATTCTTATTGAAAATGGATTAACGTCAGTAATTTTGCTTACATATTTCATAAACAAGCCTGGAAGTCGAAGCAAGTCATCGATTGGAGGGGAGTTGCTCCCTGAAGCTAATTGTGCTTGGTGACAAGTTGCTTTAAAATCATCAGCATTTCAAAAAGAATTTTATGTTTTCCATATAGCTGCACAAATGGAAAAGGATGGGAAGATGTGAGCGGAGTGTTAGCGCTGCCAGAATAATAATATCGCCTTAGTCTGGGCAGAGATTTAAAACAGATTATTAGTATAGAGGAATCCAGGTAAAGACCAACTATAGTCGGTATTTGTGGGTTCTCGACTTTTGTGCTCCTGCACATTTGGGTGTTGCAGCAACAACAGTGATATGTGGATGTATACCACTATATACTTATGTACATACCACCTACATACCCCCTACATGTGGTGGTGTTCACTGCTGAAAAGTTACAGTTTGTCAAAGAACTCATTGACCGGCCTTAGGAGAAACGATGCAACATTTTGTGGACTGATGAAAGGCAAGATTGTTCTTTTTGGGTTTAGGGGACCGCAGACACACTGTGAAGCATGGTGGTGCAACCATCATGCTATGGGGATGTTCCTCACATGATGGTGTTAGGCCTATTTGTCGCATACCAGGGATCATGGATCAGTTTGAATACATCAAAATACTTGGAAGGTCATGTTGACTATTGCCTAATGTCACACTTACCTCCTCCTCCCTAAAGCTCTGGCACCTTTTTCCTGTGCATAGATCTTATCCTGGGCGCTCCTGCTCTTACAAGTTTTTTCAGCATTGCCCCTGTCAGGAGACAGCCTATTAACAGCCCTTGGCTAATTAGCTAGGTCAGGCAGAGGACTCAGTGTTCATGCAGCGTGTCTCCACTAGTGTCGAACCCCCTAACTCTGCTTAGCATTTCCTGTACACTTGTTGGTTAATTCAGTGCTTTCCCAATCAAGCTACTGTGTTAACCCCTTGTCTCCCTGACTGTTCTTTCCCTGCCTGTTCTCTTGTGCTTTTACTCTGTGTCTGTGGTGACCCCCGTGTCACCCATGGCTCTTATCGTTTCCTGTGTTCCCATGTCTTCGGTAAGTCTATTTTCTGGATTTCTGTTACTTGACCCCGTGGCTTTGTTCCTGACTTATCTTGTCTGCTTACTGCCTCGTCCCCGGCCTTTCTTGACTATTCTCTACCTCACATTGTACTGCCCATCCTGGTGTGCCCAATGACCGCAACCTGGCAAACAGCCTGCGGCGCAGCATCCTCACCACTAGAGGCTCTGGAGAAAACCAGGCTGTTTGCTTAGACTCTGTGCCTTTGCCATTCTTAGGGATCACACCCTCAATGAGTTACCCATAGCGCCCCCTACTAATTCCTGCACAATAAATTAACAATAAATAGCCTTAAAATGACTGTTTCAACAAGCCAAAGCCAAACACACCAGTAAATGAGCAATGTCTTAGTTCCAGACCAATAAGATTGGTGTTATGGAGTGGCCAGTGCAATTCCCAGACGCTAATCCAATAGACTTGTTCAGTGATATCAAAAAAGGTGGTTTCTGAGACTAAACCAAGCAATACGGAAACATTTTGGAATGTCATCCAATCATACGGGGCCGGAATACCTGTGCACAGATGACAGAAGTTAGTGGACTCCATACAACACAGATGTGCAGCAGTTCCCAGACACAGAGGTCATACAACTAAATATTAGTTCAGTGTATGGAAGGAAACAAAATCTGGAAACATTTTTATTATACATATGAATATGCTATTAATATTCCATATTCTTCACATCTGTAAAGGAATAACACAGATTTGATGAGGAATATATTGTGCCAATATATTGAAGTCAATGGAAGTGTTTACCCACGTTTTTGAGCGTTTTCCAGCTTTAGCACAGTGTTTTAATTTTTTAATGGTTGCAAGCAACATTTAAGATAAAGCTCATAAACATGCCTCAAGGAAATGTTCTGGTGTAGATTAGCCCTTTGGAATGCATGGGAATTGAAAGCATGGGCTTTAAAAGCCTCCGGTTCAATGCTGGGGAAAACGTTTGTGTAGACTAAGCCTTATTTACACACTGCTATTATTCTGAACACAACCAAATATGCTTTGTGTTACTGTATATTACTGCAACACAGGGCAATGCATCATGATGCCTTTCATCTTGAATCACCTAGACAGAAAACCCAAATACAATCATGTTGTAGTGCACTAAAAACCACAGATGTGCTGCCTTTGCATTACTGGGTGTGAATAAGCCCGCAGTGTAAATTAATTCCCTGTAATTCACCGGGAAGAATAAAGAAGAATGGAGAGATTTCTGAATACACAAACTTGTACAAGGAAACAATAATATTAAATTGTAATTCCAATATTTTACATGTTTTCATTGTACAGCCCATTATAAACTTGCAAAGGATAATGCAATGAGATTGAATAGGAATGCGGCAAACAGGTAATACACTATGTGAATCCGCAATTATTTGCTACTGAAATATAATTTATTACTATACGACACATTGCTAAAAGTTACTCCATTTTAATTTGTATCCTTTCCTTTCTTTGCCCTCTGGAAATAATTCCCGGTGAATGTAGATTACAACTAATTGGATTTTGTTAGATTTCTTTTTTTTTTTTCTGAACAAGTGATGAACTCCGTGTCTTCCAAACAATTAAAGGAATTAAAAACAGTACTCGGGTTAGTGTTGTAGTGCTGTTTGTAAAATCATGTGAAAAAGTAAGTACACCCCATGGAAATGAGGAGCTTTCTGGCATAATTGAACAGCAGACCCTTGTGATTGTCATACAAACATTTGCTGCAGATTGTATGTCAAATGTTGAATTATATCTCCTCAAAGTGCATCAATTCTCATAATCTAAATAAGAGCACCAGTTAAACCCCTATATTTACTATCACTTCATTAAAATGTATAACAATCCAATCTTCCAGATTAGATTCCAATACATTTATTGAAAGAGGAACCGGCCTTATACCATCCTCAGACAGAGAGGGTCCGGCATTATACTTGTATGTGACCTGTGTGGTGTCAAAAGAGATGACCTAAGAGTCTGAGAAGCGATTTCAAAAGATTCCCAAATTAACCTCAGGCATCACACGATAAGGAAAATATTGTGTCATAGATTTCATATGAATGCTAAATTGTCCAATGTTGGATGGCCCAGCAAATTCCACTCCAAGATATTTTTATTGTTATCATCCAGTATTTATATAGCGTTGACATATTACGTAGCGCTGTACAAGGGCCATAGTCATGTCACTAGCTGTCCCTCAAGGGCTCGGACTAATATCCCCACCATAGTCATATGTCATTATACATATGTAGGTTGGGGGGAAGCCAAATACCCTAACTGCATCCACGCAAACACAGGGAGAACATGCAAACTCCATGCTGATAATGTCCTGGCTGAGATTCAAACCTGAAACCCAACGCTGCAAAGGGCGGAGTGCTATCCACTGAGCCACTGTCCTGCCTGGCTATATGAATATACATGGAAAATAATTCTCCAAGAACCCCAAAGTTGTATTGTGAGACCTGAATGCAGATCTTACAACAGTTGGTGTTAAAACTCTTCCTTCCATAAGTAGAAATAAATTGTAACAATTAAAATGGCATAGAAGTTGTGCCAGGGGAAAATCTTCCACTGTTAAATAAGAACACAGGACTCTATAATAGGAGCAAAGGCAAACTTTGTCATGGAAACATTTTGCCAAAGCCTGGGCTTTCTGGGACTGTGGAATAATAAAATAAAATTTCGACTGTGCAGAGCAACAAAGAACAAATTTGGTGGCAACTGAAGCTGGCAATTTAGGACAAGAACCCATACCAACTGTGAAACATGGTGATGGAGAGGTTGTCTGACCAGCTTCCAGTCATTGGGTCAACTATATACATGTTGAGAAGAATACATCCATAAAATCTCATAGATGAGGATATGAAGCAATTTGCGTTGAGGAGTGGTCAAAAATGTCACCAAGTCAGTTTCAGAAATGAATGCAAAATACTGAAGAGGGCAAAACTAGGTGAAGGGTGCACTTCTTGCACAGCAAACTATTACACCAAAATAATGATTGAAAAGACAATTTTAGCTGTTGGTTCGGTTTTTAGGCCCAGCATTTCTTGCACTGGAATGCTGCATGTTCTGATATATCCAAACCGTACCACATTTTCTCTGTTGCCCACAAGTTTCTCTTCACTGATTCTGCGGTCAGAACTGATCTTCATCTGTAACCACACCTGTAACTGGCATCATTATTCACACAGTTTGCAGTGAGCATTTCACTCCTTCACATTCTGCAGGTTTCATTAGAAACATACATAATTCATAGGAGTGAGGTTATACTTATGTGAAGGAGGTGGATGCCGAACTCCAGGCACATGAATGTGGCTCTGTAATGGAACCAATACATCATTTGTTTAATGCAAGAAGTGTCAGTACCTAAATTTAACTTATTATCAGCTTCATGCTGTCCCTGTGCGGAGAAGCTGGAACTAGGGAAGAGAAAAGTAGCACAAAGAGCCAATCAGTTCATGGAACAACAACGAATAGTCTACTTAGAGCAAAGGCCATACATAGTAAAGGAAAGATTAGGTCATCATAGTGCGGCTTTTTCTTCACTGACCAATCATAGGATGGCAGCCTGCAGTAGGAGCCGCTAAATGATGCTGGCCGTCATTAAGGCAAGATGGCAAAAAAGGACATCTAGTGGTTGAATATAAGTACTACAATAAGCAACTATGTGCTTAAGGCGATTATTATTATTATTATTATTATTATTAACAAACAATATTTATGAGGTTGTAGTGTTGGGTTTTGAGGGCTCTTTTAAATGAGCAGAAAGCAGAAGCAAGCCGAATAGGATAAGGAAGATCATTCCAGCGAGTGAAGGCAGCTCTAGAAAAGTCTTGGAGCCGTGCGTGTGACAAGGTTATGAGTGAGGAAGTCATTAGTAGGTCATTGGAGGAGTAAAGAGAGCTGATGTCTCATCCCTTTAGACACGGTCCCCACAAGACCTTTGAATGTGTCCTGTGGTTAGCAGGACCGTAAATCAGTTGTTGATGGATCAGCATGAACGAGAAATGTAACCTAGAAAAGCACTCAAAACAGGGAACAATGACACAGAAATCTTCCATGGAGCAGAATAAAGCTGAATCATCAAAGACATATTTAGAAACTAGATGGCACCATCTTTACATTTTTTCACTTCCTCAAGCGGGTGGCCATATAACCCCACCGGTCCCCAAAATGAGCTACACCCCTATCCATCCATAAAATAGATTAATATTATACTTGGATGGTGACATATTCATATTGTCCATCATTACAGCACCTGCAGGATGATTGCTTTTAATATGGTGTGAAATGGGAATTAGCTCAATTTATGAACTAAGACGTAAAACCAAGAGGTCTATATTGCTGGATACTGTGGAGGATGTAAAGTTGATGGACTTACAGCACACATAGGAGGAGTATTGTCAACCTATAGCCCAACTGAAAAAGAAAATTTTAAGCTGCACCTAAAATGAGGACATCTGGCAATGCCCAGGCAAAAGTAGGCATGAGGAGAGAATTATGGCATCAGGCAGCTGCAAGTAAGAGAAAGCAAATCATTAGTCTACCCTTTATCAGAGCTAGGACTGTTCATTGTACCCTCATGGTAAGTAGCAGTTTCGGACGCAGCAGGGGTGCTGATCTGTGTGATACAATTTTACACTGGCTTGGTACAATGTCAAAAACAGCAGGGGGCTGAAATGTAAAGGAATGATGGGTATTTACCATTAGCTGGTTACAGAGTCAGAGGAAGTGAATGGGTGGATGGAATCCTTTAACTGTATAAAATTTCTACACTGGCTTGTAAAAAAATTGAGAGACTGCAGCAGGGGGCCAATCAGTATGAGAGTGAGGATGCCATTGAAGACTGATATGTGTATGATAGTCAGACACCAAGGTGAAAGTGGGGGGGTTAGTAGTACGCAATGGATTTTTACATGGTAATAGAATGCTAGGCAGTTGCTGTTCACAGAGTCAGAATGATAGTTTTACAAGATGTATATTTACTGGGGTAAATACTTAGACCCCCTCAGTGACCCCAATAACAATGTGTCACTAGACAAGGAAAATGTAAGCACTGTAGCCAGACCAAAGCCTTCAGTTCTAACAAGGGTCAAGAAAATACCCCAATGTTGTAAAATGGGAATAAGTTTAATTTATAAACTAAGAGCTTTAAAGCCAAGAGGTCTATAAAGTCCAGTCATTAAGTAAAATGCGTCAGCTGTGCCGTCGTCATCCTGATCAATAAAGCACTTAGAAATTTATCAAGTTGTCAAAGTAGGCTTGTGGCCATATCATTTTGCTCCCTGCAAGTTGCCGATTGGTTGACTCGCATTGTAAAAAGAGCAGCAATGCATTGATATAGTACAGTCCTGCAAATCAGGATGTCCCATTAACATCAATATTTAAAGCGCACCTAAACCCAAAAATGTTACTTTACATAAAAGGGAAGCCAACCCTTTTATTTAAAGTAAAAACTTAATTTTTTTTATTTTTTATTTTATTTTTTATTTTGTCACAGGACATGTACACCAGATTTATTGGTTATTCTCCTCAATGATCTATCCAAACGCGGCTTTATCCGCAGGGTGGGAGGAAGATGTAGGTGGGTAAGTGGCCCTGTATTGCGGGGCAGTAAATGAAATCAGCAAATGGATATAACAATTTGCAGTGTTCTTCCCAGACCCTTTAACTGGGCGCACCACCTGGAACTTTTCAGCAACCACCCGACTGTTTTTGGGCGGTTACTGAAAAAGAGCCGGGTGGTGCGGCTGGCTAAAAGGGTCTGGAGAGAATACTGCAAATGGTTCTATCCAACCATATGCTGGCCCACAGAAGCGCCAATGCCCAGCTTCTGATTTGCAGCCTGAGCAGTACATAACTAAGCAGGGTCACATGCACTGCAGTCTTTAATCTACACAGCCCATGATTACTTTTGCCAGCATTCCAAAATGCGCATATGTGCCTCCTAATTCCCAATGCAATGGGCTGTGCTGGAAAACAATCCACTTGGATGAGGAAGTATTGTATTTTTATTAAGAAAATGCAATAAGAAAGGGGGGGGTGGTCTCATTGGGTCCATGTGCAATTTGTGTAGGCACCCTCTAAAATGATACAAAAGAAACACCAGCAAATGAAACAGATGTGAGCTGGGCAAGGCAAGGGGGCATATTTTTACCAAATGGGACTTTGTGATCCATTCTTCATAAAGCTATCTATGCATGTTGTTGCCCCCATATTTATTCTTTCTCTGAGACCGAATCATCCTGAGCCTTCCCTAGACCAAGACTGGTGTCACATCCACATGCTTGTATTATCATATTTGATATCTTTGCTATTGCTACACTATTTCCTCATAATTTAAAAAA
>NC_092861.1:152567460-152568757 GCF_032062135.1 Pyxicephalus adspersus | reverse complement strand
TAAAGCTACCCCGAGTGTGACTTGGTAACACCGCCATTTGCAGGTAAAGTCCACCCCAAGTCACACTCGGGAATACTGCTAGAGGAGTTAATTATTTTACATTATATCCTTTGTAAAGTGCTGTATACCTGTGGCTAAAATTCATTTCTTATGGGCAGAAAGCTAATGTTACAGCCACTCTGCTGCCCTCTAGTGTTCAGCCAGAATAGTGAAAAACACCAGCAACCTCTACAAAGATTGACTGCATAAGAACACTTTTTCAAAGTGTTTTTTTTAAAACATACATTAATCATATATAATTGTGTGCGTGCTGCTCTTTGAATTAATTTTAAATGCGTGGCCTGTGACTTTAGACCCTGTGTTAATGATGTATTAATAATTACACAGCTGCATTCATTTGAATCTTTTATGTCTGCCCAGAGTTCAGTTTTATAAAAAAAAAAAAAAGAATATTTTTGTTTGAGTTTTTTGGCGACTGGTAAATTGGAATGTTGGAATGGATTAATATTTTAACACAGAGCGTGTAATAAAACTACAGATTTCGTTATGTTTCCCTTGTGTATTAGCTTTCACCCCGTGTCGGTAAAATAGCGTGGCTGCCTGGCTGGTAGTGACAGCGTTTCTCTACAAGTTAAGTTGGAGTCAGAGTTGAGCTGGAGAGACGAGCAGGTCTGCGGGGAGTCAGCACATTACATACGCTGAACGCGGTTCCATTATTCTGCCTGAGATGCCAGTTATGGCATGAATATTCACAAGATCACATTAGACAGAAGGGCCAATTTCCAAGTCGCGTTCCCTAATCCTTCACAATACATTCCGCATGAGCTCACGTCTGAAGGGAATTCAGCGAAGTCATAAGCATGCTTTCCAAATGTGGAGGACGGAGTAAAACCGATGGACTTACAGCACACATAGAAGCTCACTTGACTGTTCATGGTACCTTTATGCAGGTCCGGATGGAGCGAAGGGGTTGATCTGTGTGATACAATTTTACACTGGCTTGGTACAATATATAATCATTCACAATTTTCACATGATTAGAAAAAGACAGAATTTTTCGTAAGGACCAATAAAAGCACAATTTATTATTTACAATAAAAGTATCAATATCAAACAAGGAACAAATTTCAATGCTACAACCACATCCTATTGTGTTGTGACAAACTTGAACATTGCTTCCAAAAAAAGGCTATATTGAGCATACAGAAGGAAAAATCTCTGAATACTTATGCTTCAAATTGAAAATATAGCTTTCTTTCATTGACAACCTCAATGCGTTTCACAGTTACTTTTACTG
>NC_092861.1:152495242-152565201 GCF_032062135.1 Pyxicephalus adspersus | reverse complement strand
CCATTTTTTTTTGCCCGTACGAAGGTCGGGCTTAACAGCTAGGTGGTTAATATAAGTCAGATCCTCTACAGCCTGCAATGAGGTCTCCAGGTGTGTCAATCTTTTGCTTTTCTATCTCTACTCTTTTACTTTGTAACTTTCTCTTCTAAATAAACATTTTAAACTTTTACCGTGAGCAGAGGATTTTGCTTTCCTTATCACTTGGTGGAGAATGTGGGTGGGCGCCATCCAGAACCTCGGCTTTTTCCTACTACTTTAAGCAAGTGAACCTGGAGGATTGGACTCATTTGGCATCAACCTCTTTCAGCCCCTGTACAGAAAAGCATATACTGGAAGAAGAAGAAGCATGAGGAGCCAGTTAATACTGTAGCAGTGCTCATGTACATAGGATGATCATTTTTATAGTTTGAGTGCACGTTGACAGATGATTGTATCAGTTGGTTGATAATGGGAGCGCCACCCAGAACCTTGGCTTCTTCCTGGCACTGTAAGCAAGTGGACCTGACACTAAGTGGCCTATGGTAAGATATTCCTTACTAGTCTCTCCTCTCCTTCTGGTCTATGGGACTTTTAGTGGGAAAGTATGCTAACAGCGATGTTATGGTCCCCTTCATGATGAAATGTTTTTTCTGACTTTTTAGCTAGTATGAGCATGGGTGAATGCATGGTGTGAATATTTGTGTAAAACTTGGAACTACCTATGTTTGGGTAAATTACTCTGGTTGGAAAACGTGAGGTTGTCACCGTGTTTGTCCGGGATAAGCAGCGTACTGATACCGGCTGTGTTTTGACTTTGAGGACTATTTCTAAAAAAGTGAAGGATAGAAAAATGGTATCCACTTCATTAAACCTTATCGTCATTTTTGTCCCTACTAATAAAAGAGGGAACAGATTTTGTTCCCCTAGGAAGAAGTTACTTCAGCTTCCTCAAGTGGATAGAGGAAGGTAATGTATTACCACTAAAATGACAATCAAGGGCTCCAATCACTCGATCTGAGTAATTTTTTACCACTGAACTGGTGATTGGACAGGGAAGCAGGTAACTGATACAATCATCTGTCAACCTGCACTCAAACTATAAAAATGGTCATCCTATGTACATGAGCACTGCTACAGTATTAACTGGCTCCTCATGCTTCTTCTCCTTCTTCCGGTATATGCTTTTCTGTATAGAGGCTGAAAAAGGTTGATGCCAAATCAGTCCAATCCTACAGGTTCACCAACTTACAGTAGTAGGAAAAAGCTGAGGTTTTGAAAGTTTTGAAAGTTTATTTAGAAGAGAAAGTTAGAAACTAAAAGAGTAGAGATAAAAAACCTCATTGCAGGGTTTAGAGGATCTAACTTGATAATCATATTGAAGGTTTATGTCAATTTTAGGTACTTAAACTATTTGAAAAATTAATGCATTTCCATCATGTATTTTTTTACTTTTTGGGAGGGTTTTGTTCAATTTCTGGCTGGAGAAAAAATTTCAGTTTTAATCTGAAAAGGCTCTTCAGCAAGGCTGCAGAAAGCAACAACAACCTGGCAGGTCCTTACCCTTATTGCTGAAAAATCTGCTTGTTGCATGAGCCCAATCAGGACTGTTGTGTGTAAATATTACCCAGGCATGGCATTATAGTAGTTATCCTAGCAGCTTGCACACTGGGAAGATGTAATATTGTCAGAAAGGATTCATTTGTCACCATTAATCCGTGCATTAAACACACCGCTTCTCCAGAATCACTTTCTGGTTGGGGTGTCAAAGAAAAATGAAACATTTACAGTGTCTGGGATAAGTGACAATAACGGTCCCTGTGCCTCGGGGGGGAGAGGACGTCTCTTCACGCAGACCTGAGCTGTTTATCTCAGAGGCGCGCACCACGGCGCTGAGCCGTAAAAAGTAAAACCGCTGTATAAATCGCACTATTTACATTCATTACAATAGCACTTTTATCACCGCGATCTGCTGAAAGTAGAAATAAGACAGAGAAGCGTTTTATGTGGCCACTTATCTTGCAGAAGCTTCTTCTAAATGTTTCATGTCTGGCAGACGCACTCCTAAATTGCTCGCCAGCCACTCAACTGCGGCTAATAGACACGTTCTCTACTAAATCTCACACAAAAGCAGAATTTTACAAATGCCATAACCTTTCCTGACGCTCAGCACAATGGGTTATGGACGGCACATTGACCAGCTCGCTGAGCAATTTTTAGCTTTAGTGAAAGTGAGGTTAGCGGCACTCGGAGAACCAATGCGCAATATTTCTATAGGATATTCTTTAATCATGGATTAAATGGCATTGTATGGGTCTGGAATGGGATAGATGTGTTATTACATATGGCTGGGGTATAGCTTTGCAGAATATATAAGCAGAGGGAATGGACGTATGACTGTCTATGCGTTCTGTCACCACAGAACTAACACATAGCATTAAAATATAAGGAGGTGCAATGAGAAACTTCTCTACTCCCACATTACTGCTCCCAGCCACTACAAGGTTTGGGCTGGTTAGATAGACGATTCCTTAGCTGGACACTTAGATTTCTATCACCCACTATACTCTATGTAAGTGAGGTATCAGCCCCAGCAGGTATTTGTAATGGGGGGTATGACAGGGGGTATTATATACAGGAGAGGAGTGTGTGGGGTATGTCAGCAGGCACTAATCAAATCAATCCATCTTGAACATTTTCCCCCCACACCCTGGAAGGATCTGTGTTTGTGTGTGGTGATTTATATCATTCCAGAAGTGAGGGGTTTCCCATTCACTCAGATGTGACATTTCTGTATCAGAATCTCTTCACAGCCGGACTCTCTGATGTTTGTCATTAGCAGAACATGACGGCGTGTGGTGCCCCTGGTGACTCAATTATCGGGGATTTTGTTTTACATTTTAAAGAAGCGTAGGAGAAGAGGAGAGAAGAGCCCAGCAGCACGCACACTATCTACAAATACCTAATGACAGCAGACGGACAGCGCAGGCCAGAGCGCGGCTCCCAGACATTAAACGAGTGCAAATCCACTTCCAGGTATTTCCATGCTCAAAGACCCATGCTTCAGCCATGCAGGGCCACAGAACAGACTGACTCAAATGGGGGCCCCATCATATGCAAACACGGACCTACCTTTTGCTGGCCTGCCATGCATTCTATTTGCCAGAGCATCTGTATTCATTATTACACTGCTTCCTAATGGTAATGAATTTCCCTTTCAAAAGATGAACTTCGGGGAAAGAGATAAAATAAATATACGGCACTCCAGTCTATCCAGTCCGGATATTTACACCACTATGCTGCATAACACAGCCTCTACTAGCATGGCAGGGGATTTAGGCTAGACCAGCTGCAGTTCAGCAACACTTACAGGTCTGGTCCCTCCCTCATCCTGTGATTGGATGATAAGTGAAGATGCAGCCAACTAATGAACGCATCTCTTTGCTCCTTTCTCCTATCAACATACCAACATATGGCTGATAACAGCTCTCACATTACAAAAATACATAAAAACAATGTTGTGTTACCAAATACAGAGCTGCATTTATGTTCTTTATATCCGCCTACAGTTCATCTTTACCTGATTTTAAATTTAGTATCACTGCTTCTGTTATGGTTTCCCCAGCCATTTGTTGGTGGCTTTGTCGGCCATATTTTCATTCTAAAGGCGATTTTTCCCCTGGCTTTTCACACCTAGATTGTGTTTGTTGTGCTGCAGAACCTCCATTAGTAAATGAAATCAATTAGGGCCATGAGAGTCGGCGGCTTTCATCCACATTGGAAAGACTGTGACAGCCTGGCATGGGAACAGAGGGAGCGCGGAGTCCCTGCTCAGTGGGATACAAGGCCTGCATGAGCAATCAGCAAATACTGCCCACTTGTGTATATTTACAACCTACAAATCGAAAACGGCTTTATAAAACAAACAGCAAATAATTCTTTACATGGCCGGATCTATTATTATGCAAATTGCATGCTTAGTAATGTGTTACACATTCAGTTATTATTTACCGCTCACAGAGATCACACTGCTGCCCCCTGATAATGCCTTTCATCTGCTTTTCTGAGAGCAGGAAGCCATCTTCGTTCAGGCACCATTCACAGTCACCAACTACTTCTCGGATTGAGATATTGGTTAAAAGCCTTTCACAAACGGACAGGGACAATTATTGTGTGTGTGCCAGGCTTTACTCCTATATTGTATTATTATATTATACATTTACCCCTCATATTCAGATCATTTCCAGTTACTGTCAATTTCACCTGCACAACATCTCCAAAATCCACCCCTACCTGTCCGCAGAGTCAACCAAACTCCTTGTGAAGGCTCCTATAATCTCTCGTCAGGACTACTAACCTCCTCCTCTCTGGTATTCCTACCTACCCCATACACAGCCTTCCCACCGCTCCTCTTCTGCTGTCTCTCTTTGTAGTTCTCTTCATTGGCTTCCATTTCACCCTAGAATCAAACTCATCTCCTGTGCTTTGCATCTCCTCACTCCCCCAATGACTTTCTCTCTCATAACCTCATTATACGCATGGGTCCAAGACTTTTCTAGAGCCACCCCAACTCTCTAGAATGGTCTTATTTGTCCTATTCCGCTTGCTCCTACTTTCTGCTCACTTAAGAGTCCTCAGTTTATTTCCTCATTGTCTGTTTTTCCCTACAAGTTTCTTTTTATTTTTTTCTTTGGGTAGTATAACTATTTTATGTGCTCAAAAGGTTAGAAAAAGGACTGTTTAGTGAAAGGAAAACAGCTTTGTTGTCAAATTATTTGTACATGTATGTTGATATTATTAATGTATAGAAATTATTATTGCCACATGTACTATTTCACTGCTCCTCGCCTTTATGTCATGGATATATACAAATGCCTATTTGTATATTGTTATTTTTCTTTAAAAAATGTTTTGTTATTTTTTTAAAAACCTAATAAAAATCACTGAAGATAAGAGCCCTCAAAACCCAACGCTTCAACCTCACCTACCCGTCTTCTCCTGTCCCCTAAACCCTCACTACTTCCCACCATTCCATATCTCCCTCCTATTGTGTGAGACTTCCCCCACCTATTAGATTGTAAGCTCTTCAGGGCAGGGTCCTCTCCTCCTCCCGTGTCACTGTTTGTGTCTGTCATTTGGAATCCCTACTTAATGTACAGGGCTGCATAATATGTTGGTGTTATATAAGTCCTGTTTATTAATCATAGTAATAATAATGAATTGTCTAATCCATGTAAGGACATTGCTGGCTATATAGAAATTACAAGTGACAATGAAATCCATCAAATAAAACATGAATCTGTTCCACAACCAGGAGACAAAACGTAGAGGTTTTGCTGCTCCTCTGAACGCCACTAATCTGTCCATATAATTGGGATTCTTTCCCCCGCATGACAGCCGGATGAGGAACAGCCTATTGAAAAGTAGCAGGAGCGTAGATTGAGGGCTCTATAAACTTCCCCATTAGTTATGACGCTCTCCCATAATTTTTTTTATATCGCCTCATCTCCACAGGTTTCTGTTCTTAAAATTTTAATGTTTTTAAATGGCATGAAAATGATGTAATTATTTCTTAATTAGCCAGTTGCAGAGCACATCTAGAACAATTATTCTTTATGTAGGAGCAGGCGGTGAGGAACTTGGCGGGATCAGAGGGGGAAGACGTCAGCGGAGGATGAAAGATCGTAAACTGTCAGAACCCAAACATCCTAAATCTCCTTGTTGTTCCTCAAGTACAGAATGGTATCATCACAGGGAAACAATATATTCATTACTAATAATTATTCACACATTTAATGTAACACCTCACCTTTATTAGAAGTTGTTCCTGGCACTCACGCGAGTGTCATTCATCCCACTTCCTTTGCCCCCTGGATGTCATGGACCCACCCCCTGCTCAGTATCTATGAGTTTTGGACACCCATCGGTGTTAATGTTCATCAACTAATGAGCGCCAATCACCGATGATAACTGACCATCTCTTGCCACTCACATGACAGATGCCCTGTTTAAAACTATGTAGATGCAGCATCAGGTAAAATCTGACTTATTCACTGAATAAATGATTCAGTTACGAAACATCAGAAAAATCGGTTAGTATGGTGCTTTATTTAAATAAAATACTCATTTTTTTCTGGGTAACTTCAATCGACTCAACTATTTTAGCCTCAAATTCCTGAACGAATGTGTCACAATTAAAGGAATATTGCCAATTGACCTGGGACAATTTTATAAACTGAAGCATTGGGATGCCAAGGAGCCCAATACACCTGTGTGAAAAAATAACATGCTTCCTAAACTTTTTTTTTCTCCTCACACGACATAGAATACTAAAAAAAATGAATAGCTTAAAAAGCAGGGTTTTTCTATACTTTAAAATATGGAAAAACCTAGTTTTTTTTTCTTTTGGGACACATTTTAACAGGTTCCTTCTACAAAATCTGGGCGTTTTCACAATTGTCCAATGTTCTCCTGCTGGGTAAAGTGTCTTTACCAAACTGTGACCACATAGGTGAAGGAGCACAATGTTTAGAATATATTTTATGTATATTTTCCTTTGCAGGAAACTCCTGAACTCAGGCAGTTGAAGGGGTAGCCACATAGTGTACAGCAGGGGTGCCCACACTTTCTTGACTTGTGACCTACTTTTAAAATGACCAAGTCAAAATGATCTACCAGCAATAAAAAAAACTTGGACTTAACTCCTGTGCGTGATAGAGTTCATTTTGAAAGGCAGGGCTCCGCGATCTACTCGCGATGCCTTTGCAATCCACCGGTAGATCGTGATCCACCTATTGGGCACCCTTGGTGTACAGTATATAGACTTTATTTCTAATCCTCTACTTTTATTATCTCACTTAGAAAGTCTGTCTCATTGAACATAACAGTCTGCAGTCTCTAAGGATATAGAACACCTGGTAGCCAGAAAAAAAGTATGCTTTTCAAGAGAAAAATAATTTATAATAAAGATCATTTATCCTTTAAAGGGCCACTAAGAATAAATGGCTCCATCCACATAACCTGACACCAGCCTGACTCTGGTGGGCTGCAGGCTGCCATTCTGCTACACGCGGAGCTCTCTCCGGCACTTTGTAAGTGGCAAGTTAACAAATGGTTATAATTGCAGCACAAACTTCAATTCTTATTCTGCCTTGAGGGGTCCGGTCCATGTGCCGCTCCCGTCCCAAATTCCCATCTCGTCTTTCATGGATGCATAATAAATTTATTAAAAACACCATCTGGAAGGGACGGTGCTGCTGGCCATTGTCACCCTCAGGAGTTTTCATCCTCCGTTCCTGTCACTTTGTTTACAGGAACATGTTGCCAAACATTGCAATATCCTTGGAATCTGCATCTCCTTCTACACAAATAAATACAAATTAAAGAGAACCAGCCAGGTTTTCACTTATCCTAGTTTTGTGCGGGGGGAACCAAGTGTAAAGACTGAACAGTCTTCATAATATCTAAAAAATAAAAAGTGCCAGCTATTATTGAACTTCCAGGTTATGTTTATTCATCACAGTGTAAAATGAATGAAAAAAGAAAAGAAAAAACACGCTTCATGGACTTTTACAGCCCCCTTCATCAGGGCAAATATTGTGCTGTGGAAATCAGGATGGAAAATTGGTATTCTGGGGTTGGTTTTATTCAACACATATACAGACTTCTCTGTTCGCTGATCTAGCAACCAGTAACCTGAGCAGAGCAGGATGTGAACATCATCATCATCAAAAAAAAAAAAGTTAATTAGCATGGAATTTAAGTACCACCATAGAGGGGCATCAATGTCCGACAGGTGCAGATCGTAAGATCCAATATACAGTGAGGGAAAGAAGTACCGTATTTTTTGCAGTATAAGACGCACTTTTTCTTCCCCAAAACTGGGGGGGAAAAGTTAGTGCGTCCTATACAACAAAGGTGTGATAAAATAACTAAAATAATAAACTCACCCGATACCCGATCCTGCGTGTGTCTCTGGCTGCAGCAGCGTCTGTCTCTTCTCTCTGGCAGCAGCACCTGTCTTCTCCTGTCTGTAAAGCAGAGCGAAAGAAGCCGGCACAGCGCCACCTGCTGTTCCCTGTCCTAACTGCCGTACAGTGGAAAAAAAGCACAGAGTGATCAGAAGGGGAATTTGAATGACAGAGTGATCAGAAAGGAATTTTGAATGACACAGAGTGATCAGAAAGGGAATTTGAAAGGCATAGAGTGATCAGAAAGGGAATTTGAATGGCACATGAGTGATCAGAAGGGGAATAATCTTTCAGAATCTTTTTTTTCTAGATTTTCCTCCTTTAAAATTGGGTGCGTCTTATATTCTGGAGCGTCTTATAGGGCGAAAAATACGGTATATGATCCCCTGCTGATTTTGTACCTTTGCCTTCTGACAAAGAAATGACCAGTCTATAATTGTAATGGTAGATTTATTGTAGATGTGAGAGACAGAATAACAACAAAAGAACCCTCAAAAACCCAGTGCTCAAAAGTCAGAGCTTGATGTGCATTGTAATGAGTGAAATAAGTATTTGATCCCTTTGCAAAAGATGACTTAGTAATTGGTGGCAAACCCCTTGTTGGCAATCACAGAGGTCCGACGTTTCTTGTAGTTGGCCGCCAGGTTTGCACACATCTCAGGAGGGATTTTGTCCCACTCCTCTTTGCAGATCCTCTCCAAGTCAGTACGGTTTCGAGGCTGATGTTTGGCAACTCGAACCTTCAGCTCCCTCCACAGATTTTCTATTAAGGTCTGGAGACTGGCTGGGCCACTCCAGTACCTTCATGTGCTTCTTTCTGAGCCAATCCTTTGTTGCCCTGGCCGTGTGTTTGGGTCATTGTCATGCTGGAATACCCATCCATCCATTTTCAATGCCCTGGCTGAGGGAAGGAATTGCTCACCCAAGATTTGACAGTAAATGGCCCTGTCCATTGGCCCTTCGATGTGGTGAAGGTGTCCTGTCCCCTTAGTAGAAAAACACCCATAAAGCATAATGTGTCCACGTCCATGTTTGACGGTGGGGATGGTGTTCTTGGGGTCATAGGCAGCATTCCTCCTCCTCCAAACACAGCAAGTTGAGTTGATGCCAAAGACCTCAATTTTGGTGTCATCTGACCACAACACTTTTACCTAATTCTCCACTGGATCATTCAGATGTTTAATGGCTAACTGCAGACTGGCCTGTACATGTGCTGTATGAGCTGGGGGATTTTGCGGACTCTGCAAGATTTTAGGCCTTCACGGCGCAGTTTGTTACCAATCATTTTCTTGGTGACTATGGTCCCAGCTGCCCTCGGATCATTGACAAGTCCCCCCCGTGTAGTTCTGGGCTGGCTTTGTCACCGTTCTCATGATCATTGTAACTCCGCAAGGGGATATCTTGCATGGAGCCTCAGACCGAGGGAGATTGACAGTCATTTTGTATTTCTTCCATTTGTGAATTATCGCACCAATTGTTGTCACCCTCTCACCAAGCTGTTTGGCGATAGTCTTGTAGCCCAGTCTAGACTTGTGTAGGTCTACAATCTTGTCCCTGACATCCTTGGACAGCTCTTTGGTCTTGGCCATGGTGGCTAGTTTGGAATCTGATTGATTGCTTCTGTGGACAGGTGTTTTTTTCATACAGGTACTGTAACAAGCTTGGATAAATTACAGAGGGTGCTGCCTATCTCAGCTCGTTACCTGCATACAGGAAAGACACCGGGGAGCCTGAAATCTTGCTGGTTTATAGGGGATCAAATACTTATTTTACTCATTAAAATGCACATCAAGCTCTGACCTTGGAGCACTGGGTTTTTGAGGGTTCTTTTGTTGTTATTTTGTCTCTCAAAGCTACAATAAAGCATTACAATTATAGACTCGTCATTTCTTTGTCAGAGGGCAAACGTACAAAATCAGCAGGGGATCAAATACTTCTTTTCCTCACTGTATATGGTTAGGATATTGAAATGTTGGTGCATGGTTTCAGGTCAGAACATTCTAAGGTGAATGGTATGCTGAACAGTATTTGCACAGTATTTATATAGCACCAACATACAATGCAGCTCTGTACAAAGTCAATAGTCATGTCATTGGCACTAACTAAAATGTATTGCCACATGACACTAGCAAGGCATTCCTGTAACACTGCTGTGCTGTCTCCACACTCTCACTAAATGTCAGGAAAGTCTTTTTTTCCAGTTTAAAAAAAACCAATGGCCCAATGGCTGCAGAGCGCAGGGACCAATGGCCCAATGGCTGCAGAGCGCAGGGCCCAATGGCCGCAGAGCGCAGGGCCCAATGGCCGCAGAGCGCAGGGCCCAATGGCCCAATGGCTGCAGCGCACCAAACAATGAATAATAATAATCAGCTGCTGCAGAGCATGTAGGTTATTAATGGTTGTCGTCCAGGGACTGGTTGGTAGAAACTAATATTTTTAAATGCCAATTTGTTGCAGCAAGAAAATGATTTTCTATCATATAAGTAATCTAAGATATTTTAGGTACAACTCAGAAATTTCAGTGTTAAATAAATAAATGTAGTAAATATACCTGTGTATCAAAAGTTAGAGCACAACAATGCATACAATATGCTTTTTTTTTTTTTTTTTTTACTGTTTTGCCATCAATGGATCCTTTAAGCAATCAATACCTGGGGACCAAATCGCCCAGCAGAACATTGGGGATGATTCCCCATCTTGTTTCTTACCTAAGAGTCCTTTCTCCAGGGTGAAGGATTTATGGGTAAACATACATTCAAAGGCCACCAGATGGAAAACCTTGTTGACCGTGTTGTGAGTCCCCACAATCCTGATGTACCTGCAAGATATATGAAAACAAAGTCAGGCCAAGTGAACTGATTTACCATGTCACCTTAAAGAAGACTGCAGAGTGCATGGACCAATGGCTCCACACAGTGCACCATGGACAGGGTTATATGAAGTGGCACAGAATGGGATCCATACACTGTAATAAGTCCTGGAGGATGGTTGGCATCTCCTACTAACCAGATAGCAGCCACAAGTTAATTGTAATAATTGGTATTAACCGAGTGCAGACGTTCCTCTTCCATTTTACAGGAGCCTGGCAGGAAGTTAGCAGATTGTCCGCAGGCAAAGAAACCACAGCCAACAACACAAAATCCCACTGTATTACTGTACTGAAATGTGACTCCGAGAGAGGATTTATAATAAAACATTCCTTCTTGTTTTCAGTGATTGATAAAATCATTACAGTCTTCAATATTGTTAGTATACCTACCGTACACATGTTTTAATATTTATGCAATATGGAATAAAACTAAGTTTTTTTTTAATGCATTAATTTTAGGCATTAATTATTACATATTTCGAACTCCAATGTAGCTCGACACGTATCACGGTGGAGACCACTTCTTTAGGAGCGTATAATCAACGGAGAGGTTATATATTGTTCATAATAAAATGACACTGATCCTTTTGCAACAAAAAATGATCAGTGGCATTTTATAATTACCAATATCTAACATCTCCACTAATTATACGCTCCTGAAGAAGTGGTTTGCACTGTGACACGCATCAAGCTACATTGGAGGTGGATTGATGCTACTGTATATTATTGTGTCATATTTATTGACATATTGTTATTGGTCGCTGGTTTTTGCATATATATGCATATATCTCTTATTTTAACTGATGATTCTAGCAATGTATTTGGCCGATTTAATGGTCACTATTACCTTTTTAAGTGCAACCCCTGATCTCGCACCTGTCTGAGTTCGGGTGACAAACAACTCAAAAAAAGAGGAGGATGGCGGGGCCAGGTAGTCCTTCTGCGCTGGGCCAAAACTAAATCTATACACAACAAAGTGACTTTATTGGGACCCTTTCTATTTCTATAGCACAGTACAGGAGTCTGGCAATTTCTTCTGCTGCTGCTCTAATCCTTCCTGTGTGATCAGAGGTTTTCGTTTGCAACAGGACATTGTGGACTCGTCTGCCATTCTTCTATGACCTCTTTCCAATATTGGATTTCTCCACGGTTCAGGTAATTACTGGATGTTTTTTGTTTTAATCACCTTTCTCTGTAAAGTCTAAAAGTGTGGAGGGTAATGTCCCAGTAGGGGAGCAGCTTAAGATGCAGCAACCATCACATCTGTTACCAACCATCCTTCCCTTCACATCAAAGTCGGTCACACATCCTTCACACTGTAATTTGTAATAAAACCCAAATCTCCTGGCCGTGTTTGCATGCTTATGCAGGGTGTTGTAACCATCGTTTGGCTATTTATGTAAATATTAGACATGTGGTCCCTTATTGTGTAAATGGGAAATGATTAAAGGTTCTGAGGGTATTAATATCCATTCATCTCCATTCATCTTCAGTAAGCGGTTAATGTTTGGAGCACACAATGGCACGACACGCAGAGAAGAGAATAATAATATGACAATTTCAAACTTGAAGTGATTAGTATGACCAGCACACGACGGCTGAGAAACTCATCGTGTTTCTCTAATGAAAGTCAATATTTTTATTCGGTGTCACTCAAACAGCTCATATAGTCTTCATTAAAATCCCTAACAGGCGTGCCAAGCAGACGGCTCCCCCCGTTCTCACCAGAGAAGATCACCAAATGGTACAGGTGCACTCCCCACACCATATTGTGTGGATAATTAACGTGTGCAGGGAGCAGAGCAGAAAAATGAGAAGTATTGGCGCCGAGGATGAAAAAAACAGAAATCAGAATATAAATCAGCAGTATTGTGAACAGATCACACAGACAGAAACTTTCCTATAGTGTCCAATGACGCAGCTCTAAATCTAAAGTTAAGCGTCTGCTTCATGTTTAGATCCTTTAACCATCTTTCACATGTAAAAGTCATGAATTGCACAGACACTCAGCCATTCACCTGGGTGAATGTGATATCATGGGCCTTTCAGCTCATGATAATTTTGAGTGAGGATGCTCCATGACTGTGCACGTTTTCAAGGATCTTGCAGGAGGTCTGTGGCATCGCCCTCGCCTTACATATTAGAGCTGAATACGGGGTGCAAGGCTTTATTATTTAAGGCTGCGTAAAGACAAAAGACTGAAAGATGCAAAAATGAGCTCTGTACTTAGAGCATTGTTGTGCTCCATAGAGAGGGGGAAAATAGCAAATGGCACCTGCAGTTCTCTCTCTCCTTCACTTGCATTCCATTCATTCGTTGCTCATGAATCCATCAGGAGGGATCCATGAACGACATCGAACGACCGCTGTACACATCAGATTATCCAGCCCTAAGGCGAAAATCGGACAAGAATCATCTGACATGTGTACGGAACCTAATTGTTCTCCTAATGTGTGGGTATTGTTTGCTGTGCAATGCGTATTTATTCACATTATGATGCTTTTCTTATTAGACACTCTCAACATACTTTAATGATGACCTGAAATTCCCGGACATAATGTGGGAAATAACAAATGGCACCACAGGGACAGGAAGGGGTTGCAGATTAACAATTTTTGCATGACAAAAAGTCCTGACAAATGATTTACCATAAAATATTCCTACAGAACAGAATCCCAGCTGAAGCATAGGATATGAATATAGAATATGTTAAATCTATAGCAGGGTGCACCTTATCACCCCTGGAGGGCAGTACGAGGTACAAGGGTGTATAAAGATGGCGGTAAGCACACCATATTACAGTCAGTGGTGTATTCCAATACCGGGTTTGCGGCTGCATTTAAAACAATTTTAGGATCATGAAAAGCTTATCACAGAAAAAAGTTAATGTATCAGAAGTTACAGGAATGCTTCATGATTGCCAGAAATTGTAACCGAAACATCATTGTGTATTCTAATTGCAGGTCAGCGTCTTCTGGAAAATGCTGGGATCCTAGATTGTAGATCCTAGTTCTGGGAAAACATTCTTTGGACAGATGAAACCAAGATCAACCTTTAACAGAATGATGGCAAGAATAAAGTATGGAGAAGGCGTGGAACAGCTCATGACTCAAAGCATAGCACATGATCTGTAAAACATGGCGGAGGCAGTGTGATGGCTTGGGTGTGCATGGCTGCCATGGCACTGGGACACTAGTCTTTATCCATGATGTGACACAGAAGCAGCCGAATGAATTCTGAGGTGTTCAGAGACATACTGTCTGCTCAAATCCAGCTAAATGCAGTCACATTGATTGGGAGGCGTTTCGTCATACAGATGGACAATGACCTAAAACATACAGCCAAAGCAACCCAGGAGTTTATTAAAGCAAAGAAGTGGAATATTCTTGGGATATTCTTCTCCCAATTGAGCATGCATTTCACTTGTTGAAGACTAAACTTCGGACAGAAAGGCCCACAAACAATCAGTAACTGAAAGCAGCTGCAGTAAAGGCCTGGCAGAGCATTAAAAGGAGGAAACCCGGCATCTGGTGAGTTCAAGACTACAGGCTGTCATTGCCAGCAAAGGGTTTTCAACCAAGTATTAGAAATTAACATTTTATTTTAAGCTTTTGAATTTGTCCAATTACTTTTGAGCCCCTGAAATGAAGTGATTGTGTTAAAAAAAAAAAGGCTTTTAATTCCTCATATTTTTATGCAATCTTTTTGTTCAACCCACTGGATTAAAGCTGAAAGTCTGCAGGTCAACTGTTTCAAGAGATCAAGAGTTGTTTCATTTAAGATGAATTGTGGTAATGTACAGAACCAAAATTAGAAAAAAGTTGTCTCTGTCCAAATATTTATGGACCTAACTGTATGTATATAGTGCATGAGCTTCCATGTCTGGGGTAAATAATGTGCAAGTCCTTCTGGATCATTACCTGCAAGTAATACATTTTATTCCAACCAGCTGCCGTCTGCAATCTTTACATTCCATTCTTCACAATGTTAATAAACATTTATTCGTTAAAGGTTACCAGCCAACATGTTTTATGGTTGCTAGCTGTTAAAAATGCTCTTAGCAACAATTTAATCCCCGATTTGGATCAAAATATTTCTTGATGATGAATAAGACAACTGGGGGAGTTACCTTCCAAAATCATAATACACAATCAATGCATATAAAAGTTACATAATATAGAACACTAATACACCTGTCACAGGTATGGTAAGGACAGAGGGTTCTTTTTTTAAGATTGTTACTGAGAAAAGAAAACATACAAATACCAAAAAGGATTAAACATCAATTTTATTGTAAATTCCAATGATGGCACAAAAACTCTCAGGTAATCAATAGCGGTGAATCAGTAGTTACAATTCCATAATAAAGGATATCATAGATTGTACGGAATACTCTTCTAAGATTTATCCTACATTGGGATGATCTTCACTCATATATGCAGATTGTAGATATGTTAAATTATTGTGTATTTTTAGCCTTTATTTAGTTCTCTGAAACTTAAATTTCCAATATCCCGAAGAAGCATTTGAGCGAAACGCATAGAGCCAATTAGAACCAACATCTCCAAAATCCCCAGAGACCACCAAACTCCTTGTACATGCTCTTGTTATCTTGTGTCTGGACTACTGTAACCTCCTCCTCTCTGGTATTCCACTAACCCGACTCTCTCCTCTACAATCTGTTATGAATGCTGCAGCCAGACTCATCCATCCTTCCCACCTACCTACCCCATACACAGCCTTCCCACCTACCTACCCCACACACAGCCTGCCCAGCTACCTACCCCACACACAGCCTGCCCAGCTACCTACCCCATACACAGCCTTCCCACCTACCTACCCTATACACAGCCTTCCCACCTACCTACCCCGTACACAGCCCTCTTACCTACCTACCCCATACACAGCCTTCCCACCTACCTACCCTATACACAGCCTTCCCACCTACCTACCCCATACACAGCCTTCCCACCTACCTACCCCACACACAGCCTGCCCAGCTACCTACCCCATACACAACCTTCCCACCTACCTACCCTATACACAGCTTACCTACCCACCTACCTACCCCATACACAGCCTTCCTACCACGCTCCTTCTGCTGCCTATCTTTGTAGTTCTCTTCATTGGCTTACATTTCACAAATTCAAAACTCCAGTGCTTTGCCTTCATATCCCTCCACAGCCACCTACTAATGACTTCTTCACTCATAACCTCATCACACGCACAGCTCCAAGACTTTTCTAGAGCTGCCCCGACTCTCTGGAATGGGCTTCCACGTCCTATTCAGCTTGCTCCTACCTTCTGCTCATTTAAAAGATCCCCAAAACCCAACACTTCCCCCTCACCTACTCGTCTTCTTCTGTCTCCTAAACCCTCACTACTTCCCACCATTCCATATCCCCCCCTATTGTGTGAGACTTCCCCCACTTCCTAGATTGTAAGCTTCATGGGTCAGGGTCCTCTCCTCCTCCTGTGTCACTGTTCGTATCTGTCTGTCATTTGCAGCCCATATTTATTGTACAGTGTTGCGTAATATGTTGGCGCTATATAAGTCTTGTTTAATAATATTAATTCAACTGTACCTAAGATATCATTTATTACAGTCTTTTGTTGTAAGCACTGATGCACATATTACCAGAGAGTTTTTGTTCTGTTAGCATTGAAATTTCCAATAAAATTGATGTGTAATCCTTTTTGGTATTTGTACGTTCGATGGTTTTCTCTGTAACAACCTTAAAAAAACCCATCTGTCCTTAATATACCCAAAACAGATGTATTGGTTTTCTGTATTGTGTTTCTGGATCATATCATTAGTGTCAGCTAAAGGTTTTATTTAGTAAACAAATATTTCAGCTGATAGGGGTCACTACAGCCTATAGATGGCGGTGTGTTTCTGTTTAATACTGTGATTGTCCGATACAAAAATAGTATTTAAAAAATGATATATCTACTTGTATATACACTCACACACCACGTATTGTCTACTTTTCTAATATAGTTCTCATTCTATAATAATAAAGACAAAAAATAAAAGGGTTCTTACTCCGCTAAATAATGTACTCATCTACTTTTCATGTGGATATTTTACATGATACATTCCTTTAAAGGTAAGCTGAGCAATGTATACTGATGCTGATAAAACTTGCATTGGGAATATACACTCTAGACAGGAAAGATTAATAATGAAAAATGAAAAGAAATTCTTTAGCTAAGGTGGTTAACATTTTAACAGTCCATTGATTTATCACATATATATAAAAATTGTGGGTTTTGATGGAGCTCTCCAAAATCTTTTATGCCACAAGGGAATTTGCCTCGGCTACTTCCTAATTGCAAGAGGTCAGTGGGCGACGCTGCTAATAAAAATAGCCGCATTTAACTTTTAATATTGCATGGTAATTGGTCCAGGGGCCTGGGGACAGAGATATATTGGAACTAAACAAGATGCAAGAAAAGATTTCTCTGCTGGCCCCACAATTGTGGGAAACATCACACTTCACACAGAGAATGGAGAGCAATCTAGTATCAGCCAAGCGCAAATGCTGCATCGCTAAATCTGCTTAATCAGATGTCTAGACAGAACCTTTCCAATATGCAACACACAGAGGAACCAGAACTACAGGGACAAAACACAATCTCATGTAATTCCAATTAAAAATCAAGCCATTAAAAACTAATACATATAACAAATAGGAGGTCTGCTATGAGGTTGCCTGGTTTGTGTTCAAGTTTAAAATACCCCTTGGCAGAAGAGCCATGAAAAGCCTGCTCTGAAAAATAAAGACCTTTTCCTTAGCAGATTTTGTGTACACTGCCTGTGGTTACATCCCGGAGATTTGTTAGATACCAAGAATGGCAAGAACCAACCCACTACAAATGCGGAGGTATTTCAGCCTCAAGCTTCAGTTTTTAAGCTTTTGTCAATAAAAATTTATTGGACAAGAGGCATCGAATGGAACTACTACTCTACTCAACACAATGACTTAGTTAATGGTAAACCTATTATTCTCTTGCCTGCCCTTGATTTGTGTATGCACCGTTCCTTTGGTTTAACAAGCAGCTACCAATCACCTACGGAGGGCGCTGTTTAAAGAAATGAGACCTTCACTGTATAGGCCTATAAGGGTAGCCTGTTTTACCTGAGGAGCCTAGTTAGCAGATTAGGGAGTTAGTTGTCTACAACATCTACTGTATGCCTTTAGTCTTGCGTTTTTTACCAAATTTACCTTTCTCAGCATCCCCAGCTTCCCTTTAGCCATGCAGCCTCCACCTGCGATGTATCTTCTTTGCATCCCCGGCACATACACTCAAGCTGAAGGGCAATTTTAGAGAATGTACTGCTCTGTCATTGGCTGCTTGGACTTTATAACTTCTCAGCTCCCAGGCGCTAGTTGCCTATTGTAGCGTTTATCCTGGCGAGCCTGCTAGTGGTGAGATTATCTGTTGGATTTACCATTGAGAGTCTGTTTAGTGACCCTGTGGTCCATTGCTGCATGTACTGACCTTACCTGTGACCCCAATTCTGTTTTGTGCTCTACCCTTGGATACCTTGTTTGATGGACCTACTACCTGTGTATAACCCCTGGCTCTATTTCCTGGACTTGCCTCTGGTCCTGTGCATCATCTATAAATCACCTGGTTAGTGACCCTGAACTGTCTGACCTCTCATTGTGTCCCCTGAGCTGCTCTGGTGGGCTCCTGGTCCTCTGTCAGTCCAGACGGCATTCTTTGTGTACAGAAGTCCTGTGGGCAACCATGTGCTGGGATGGCACAACTGCCCTCCCGAGGATGAGCAGGGGGCTTGCTATAGGTGGAGATAGATTGGGGGACTGGTGTCTGGTGAGCACTGGCACAGGACCAGTGCCTTACAATAGCCAGATGTGATGAGGAAAAACCATCATGTGTGCAGCATTTCAAAGCCTTGCTCGGACAAATATACTCTTTGATTTTTACCCTAAAGTGGTCCTACTAACAGATATTTGCATCACAGTAAACTGGTTTTAGGATAGGGCAAATGGGACATTTGCTCAGGGACCCCACCGTCTCCAGGGCCCTATCTGATAGCAGGGGTACAGGAAGCGGGTATCCTCTGAATCTGGGGCCCCCACTTTATATGAGCCCAGGGAGTCAGTACAACACCTCTATCTAAGTGATTACCTCTCTCAGTGATCACAGAACTTCCCGACAATGTCTTCATCTGCTTTTCTCTCGAGAAGGATGGTGCCATCTTTATTAATCATCATCCATCTCATTTCTGGAAAGAGGATTGTGACATAAAGAGCTTTGGAAACCCAATACCTGTTCGGTTCTTGGCTGACACAAATCACCCCCTGCTGTAGACGGTTACCTTGATCTACTACAAGGCTATAGCATTGAAGTCTGATCACTGGGGGAAGAAGAGACTAAAGGAATGCCTATTCCTGTCTGCAGCAGACTGATGACATAATCTCTGCCCTGGCTGGAGATCAAGGATAGCAATTTAATGATAAAATGAAGCTCAATGATATTGTTACTGAATATTGTGACATGTCAGGAGAATTCATTTATGCAGACTGCAGGTAATGAACCCAAAGCCAAGAAATAAAAGTGTCAGCACTTAATATGCCAGTGGGAGAGGGGAGGGGGGTGTAATTGGTGATTACATTAACAGTTTTTATTTGTATTCCAATGGTATATTTGGTTAGAATTTCGTTAGAATCTCAATACATACGGAAAGCCTTTCCTCCATGACCCGAGGTTTGTCTCAGGTTTGTATGGTGGCCGTGATCTGTGACTTCATCGTATATGGCCAGGGGCATCTTGTGTTTATTAGTCAATGACAGAGGTTGTTTTTCAAATCCCAATAACAACTGATTATATGCATACACGTCCTTCACCCACCATCCCGGAAGCTCGGTCCGCACATAAAATTTACACAGCAGCCGCTGTAAAATCTCTGCACAGGATAGTAACTTTTTACAGCGTTCTGTCCGGCCTTCGTCACATCGAATGACCCTCCGGGTCACACACCTTGCCATCAATTTATTACAAGGGAATTTTTTTTTGTCCCTGCTGCCCGTTAATACACACAGAATTTAAAATGGATTTTTATTGCTGCTGCTGGGTTTCTTCTATTTCTAATGGAAGAGTCTTGGTGAGATTTCTCCAATTAAAGGGAAACTGAACTCTGTGCTTAAAATTTGATCATTCGCCAGGATTGTCTGTGGTTTCCCTTTCACTGATCTTTTCCCATTGCTGGCTTGTTATGTCTTGTTCTGCACGGTGTCGCTTCATGGGGGTGGCTCTATTGATAGCATATGATAGACTTACAGGGTTTTGCTTCCTCATATTAGAGCTGAACACCACCAGTGATTTGATGAGTGATGGGGTAATGATGAAGAAGCAGCAGGAGAGGTGGAGGAAATCATGATCCATAGAAAGGAGGCAGGGAAACAAAGAGATGGCTGCACTACTACTACTACCCAGCTATTATTAATATTAAACAGTAATTATATAGTGCCAACATATTATGCAGCGCTGTACATTAAATAGGATTTCAAAATGACAGACAGATACAGATGGTGACACATGAGGTGGGGAAGTATCACACAATAGGCGGAATGGAATGATAGCTTGTTTCGCCCCTTCCACGACCCACTGACTTCTTCATTTATTCTCTCCAAGACTTTTCTAGAGCTGCCCCGACTCTCTGAAATTATCTTCCTCATCCTATTCAGCTTGCTCCTACTTTCTGCTCATTTAAAAGAGTCCCCAAAACAAATCTTTTCAAACTTGCCTACCTATCTTGTTCTGTCTCCTAAACCCTCACTACTTACTCCCCATTCCTTATCCCCCTCCTACTGTGTGACACCCCACCTCTTAGATTGTAAGCTCTTCAGGGCAGGGTCCTCTTCTCCTCCTGTATCACTGTCTGTATCTGTTTGTCATTTGCAATCCCTATTTAATGTACAGCGCTGTGTAATATGTTGGTGCTATATAAATCCTGTGTAATATTAATCAACAATTACAATCTATAAGCATTGTTATTACAAAGAGATCCCACGTTCCTGCTAACAATGTGTTCAGGACAAGAGTACAAAGGATAACAAAACACAAGAGAAGTTTCTTTTTCCCTGGTTTAGACCTGCACGGTGATGACATGTCAAGGAGGAGAAAAGGCCACAGAAGCTACAATTTAAATTTCTATCCATGTAGCGAGCATTTACAAGGATAGGGACGCCATAAACATAATCTGCCTTCACAGCCAGGGTTGTAGTTTATTTTCCGAAGTGATAATGGGTCTGTTTTACATATAAATATCAGGCTGATAACTGCTGGAAAAGTAGATGGAACGTTGCAGCATTGTGTCACCTTGGCCATCCAGTCTCCGAGTTTAATCTCCCACTGCTGAAAAGCAATATATGGCTCCAACTCTCTGCGCTAATGAAGGAAAACCAAGCTTCAAATTAGTCCGAAGACAAGCCACAATTGACCAGGTTGTGCCTCGATCAGTGACGTGGGAAAGTGTTCTGTCCCCCGGGGACGTAGATCTTGATGAGGTCCAGATGGGAAGTGACACGTCTAAGCGAGAAGCCTCTCTGTTTTCTATTAGAACTTCTATAAAGTCAGTCTGTGAAGATCCATCCAGCAAGGGCACAGTGACTGTTAATAGCGCTAACCTTGCTTTGCCTTTCACCCGGGGAGACACGTCCTCAAGTCTTTACAGCAATTTATGAAGGCCGAGATGGATGGCCCTCCTTTTACGTTAAGGATTTCTGAGACGGAGATATATCTCTTCCAGTGGCTTTTAGTGCAGACGTGCACTTCTCTGTTAAGAAGCCATATATAAAGGCTAAGTTAATACTGATGCAATGGTGGCCCCAAGTACCAGTTGTCTTAGAAAGTGTCAGAAGTTCATTGAATGATTTTACAGCTTGTATGCTGGCATAATGGAAACTTTAAGGAATATTGGTACTTTAAAATATACCCACATTGCAAAAAGAAAAAAATCCATGTGTTATTTCTTTCCACGGTCCAATCGAGTGCTGATACTGCAATACTTACAGTGTTCTCCCGGGCCCCTTTAGGCTGGGTGAACCTCCCGGCACTTTTCAGTAACCACCCGGCTGTTTTTGAGTGGTTACTAAAGTGTTGGGTCACAATACAGGGGCTGCCAACCACCTCCAATTTCTTCCTCTTGGCTTAAAAAAAAGCCTGGTTTGAACACTGACTTATATTACTTACCTATGTATGGAGCAAGAAGTCTGTAGGCTTGGGCTGGGAACAAGGCCTGATTTAAGTGGAATGGAAAGGACTTGGCTACATGCAGGAGCCCTCGTTTTACGGTAGCTTGGGATTAATTTTTTCAGTGATTTCAAAGGTTTCATAAAACATTAAATTCATGGTGGACCTGAGACTGAATTAGAAAGAGCACAATCCCAGTGCAACATTTGGAGCTTGGCATGTATTTACTGTAGTCAGGCAAGGATGGCACCGATGTATTTACATGTTATAAAAATTACACCTGGACATACACCAAGTAGCCATGAACAACCCAACTAGATTCATTTAATTTCAAACTGCTTTTTTCGACCCCATCTCTCTTAGTATGTACTCCACTTCCATTGGTCTGTGTCTGCCATCATACAGTGGTTTCAGAGATGAGAGGAAGGAATTAGTGTAGGACGGAAATCTCCTGGAAATCCAGAACACTGAGGAGACCTTTAAGTCTAAGGTATTAGAATAAAGGAGAAGATTTGCAAGAGATGGTCCACCAGAGAGGTGGCTAGGCTGTGTCTTCTGCTTTTCCTGCAGTTCAAATGAACCTTGACTCAACTTGCTGCATGCAAAGAAATGCAAATGCAGCCCCTAAATCTCCACTTGCATTGGATTTTATTGACCTGCATTTGAGGTGCGGTATGAACACACTGTGGGCACTTACCCTTCAGTTACGATTAAGCCAAAAAACAGCCTAAGTCGGGTGCTGCCGACATCTACACAGACAGTATGTATGAACGTCTGTCCAGAAAAAGGATGTTAAGAGTCTAAAAAGTCAAAACATACTGAAGACAGTTTAATAGAACCCAAAATCCAGCAAGATTGGTTGGATTAGGCAGAGAATTACCAGCTAACAAAGCAGGTGAGCTGTAAATGAAAATGAGAGCTAAGACTGGGAGCCATATGTGTGTGTTAAAAATTATAATAAATGAATATTCCACTGCTTCCTCATACAATAATATTCAAAGATCTCACTTAGGAAATAGAGAAAAAAAAACAGAGAAACTTCAAATCCATTAGCAGTGACGGAACCGGAGTGATGACCCGAGGCCTGGAGTAACAGCTCCACCAAGTGACAGCGGAGGGACATGACACCCTCCAACAACACCATCAATAATTCAGTACAGAGAGTGCACTTGCTCTCCTTCGTTATTTGTGTTTTAGCACTTCTGAACACGGCACAGTAAATATGTATTATTGAAGTGTGTGGCATACTCCACTACAGAGCTATTTCTAAATGCAGGGGAAAAAAAAAAAAAAGATGTAAAATAACAACACAGCTACTATGAAAATAGCAGAAATTTCACACAGGATAAGTATGAATCAGAAATAATGGTTTGTATTCAGCACTATAAGACAGAAGAGCAGACACGACATGAACGGCACTCAGCCAGGAGGCGGCAAATGTTACTTGCTGACATTTTCCACTTTGTTTGCTGGCAGATTGGCAGTGTGTATACCAAACCTGCTAATTACCATATACCAGCGAGTGCTACCAAAACATTTACCTGCTTGCTAAAAGTGCGCTACCACCGCAGACTGTACCACCAATATCACCTGACTGCATACCAGATATATACAGAAATAAATCTACAAAATCAGAGAATGTTTTTGTGACACCAGGGTCTCATTCTGTGAATGTTTCCATTGGTTCTTTTATATCCTCCTAAAAAAAAAGTATATTACCTATAACACTTCTAATAACAGGGCACTGTGAGGGTGCCCGCACTTCTGTGGCCACGACCTGTGTGTATCATCAGAGAGAGATCTAAGGTACTGATGACTCTGTCTCAAGAAATTTGGAGAGACAGTTGGTGATATCACCACTGTACTGAGTTATCTTTGCTCTGACATGGGGAAGCAAAGCCCTGCTTCTACCAGGATGGCTGGCTCAAAGCATAATAAGTCAGTAATTGGAAAATAATAACTTATGGTTAATATAACTACAGGTTTCAGAGTTTAGGCTCAGTATTCTTCCCAGAAACTTTTGTGAACTTAGTGGGAAGAAGCTGTAGGTGGGTGGCAGCATTGTGACCCAAATTTTCAGCCGGGTGATAACTGAAAAGTGCCGGGTGGTATGCCCAGCTTAAAGGGGCCGCAGAGAACACTGTAGGCCCACAGGGTGAAAAGCATTACACAATTCATCTACAGATATGACTTTGGTAAAGCAGATTTTTTTTTGCATTATTGCACCGCACAATACCTCGACCACACACAAAGCAAGACTCAAGACAAAAAGTTTTGGAAAAACAAGGTTGTAGAGCTTAGTATTACGTAATAAAGCTCTGACTGTGGACAGCAATTCCCCCTCCGATTTCATTTCAAGGAACCGCAGGCCTAAACAATGCTGACAAATGATGCACCCGGAGCTCCGAACAAACAAGCAAGGCTGCAGACCAACCCCGAGCAGGCTGAAGATTATTCTCGGAATATGGACTTTCTGCTGTCAAATTACAGTAATTGAAAAATCAGGGCTCCAGGTTCCAAACATGTTGGATGGTAATGATACAGGTTGTGAGATAAGAGAAATATTCTGCCGAGCGGCTGGATAGTCTGTGGCTCAGTGTGGGGTGAGTCTATTACGCGATACGATAAGGAGAACGCCCTATCAGAGATTGCAGGATCGGCGGGACACAATAAAATAGATCAGCTGGGTTCTAGCTTGATAATCACAGCTTCGAGGGCTCACTCATTCTGACACAGCACATCCTAAGCTCCCTGCCATGTAAAACGAACAGATATGTCCTTCACCAAAGATACGGTAAACTTGCAGCCAGAGAGACCGTGCTGAAAGGCAAAGAAATTGCTCCTTTCCCCCATCTTCCCAAATCATTATAATTATTTATTGGAGATTGCTGTAATGTTCATGTGGAAGGTGAAGGTTTCATAAATGCTCAATCATCCAGGTGCTTGTGTCAGTGCGTCCATACAACTGGTCTCAAATTCCTCCTCCTCAAATTGCCCTGCGTCTCATAGCTGTATATCTGCAATGAGATCTGGGACGGCTGCCTTTGACTAGAAGTCTGAGGATTTGTAGTGAAATGAATTGATATTGTTGTTCTCTTTGCTGGAGAGGAAGCTGACCTGAGGGCATGCAGTGCACAGATCTCCCTGCTTTTGCTTCATTATTTCTATCCGTGCTTCCTCCACTTCTTCCTTCTGCTTTTTCAATAATCCATCCCCAGTCATCAGATCACTAGCAATCAGGGGACAGAACATGAGAAAGCAAAGCCCAGCCTCTAGCAAGATGGCCACCTTCACAAAGACTGCAGAACAAACAACTGCAAGTCAGTCAGTCATGGAAAAAAATCAGCTGCAGAAAGACCTGAGCCAATTTTGGTGACTTGACATTTGCCCTACAGTTGAGGTCCTGTTTAAAAAAGAAAGATTTTTCTATTTTCATTACCTGTTTTGGTTGGATTCAATGCTTTTACCAGATTGCCATTGTAAAGTAGTATTCTGCTATTAAACAGTTTGTCTTCAGGAAACACAGAGGAAAAAAGAATAATGTGCTAGTAAGACGGCAATGTCATTTCACAGCGATACTTGAAAAATAAAAATGAATTTTTCATCCAAAAAATGTAATCCGGAGAAACTGGAAAGATTGGCGCACAAGATTTAGGGGAAAGCGGCCGGGAAAAGTAAGACCCTCAATCTCCTGAAGTTTATGGTCTCTCTGCAAATGTTATTTGAGTCTTACAAAGCAAGAGATATTACATAAGTACGCAGATATTTCATCTGCGCCGTCAAGAAATCAATTCATCTTGGGCAAAGGGATGCCATGTTTCCGAGAGCAGCCGTAGATTGACTCGGAGGTAACGGCGGGGGCTGACCGCCTCGATGAGCGCATTGTTGATGGATATTAGTGCGCCGCAGACCTCGGGAGTCTCCGATAAGGATGAAATAGAGACTCGGGCCTTGTGTTTAATGTCTGTAGTAGGTGAACAAGAACCCGCTGTGACGTATAGATTATTATAACGGTCACGGCGAAAAGAAAGAGACTGACAGGAAAACAGATTACAGACTATTACATGAACTCTGAGACGATTAAACGAGTCAGGAACATAGAATGGAGCAAAGGTTGAAGAAGGATTCCGCACTAAAAGAACCCCAGGGAACATTTATGCAGACACAACAGGAAGTGATAGGAAGTCTTTCCAGATTATTACCGGTTAAAGTGTACCCATAGCACAAAAACATGAGGTCCATAGCTACGTCTAAGTCCAAATGTAAAAATGGGTGTTTTTAGGTGATTAGTAAAAGACCAAGTGAACATACAAAAGTATATAAAAAAGTATACAGACCTAATTATACAATGCACCTGTATATTAAGCCAGAAATCTCTACATCTTACACAAAGTAAACTGGTATGGAAGAGTCCATCTAAGCAGACAACGTATTTCAGTATAGTTGAATTCCTCCAATTAATCCTAATGTTGATGGAGGGAATAGTCCATGGGTCACACGGGTCATTACTGCAGAAAGGGACAGGCAATGCAAATATCTCTTCTGCAATAATCTTTCCTATCTGTCAGATTGCTGTTAGAAATTGTAAAAAAGCATGCACAGCTCAGCTTTGGCTGCCAGGAATACCCAGCAATTTTGGAATCCCCTGTACTTGCTGAGAATTAACGTCATTCTGGCCAATCAAGATGGCAGCAGATCATACACAGGAAGAAAAGAAGAAGGAAGATGGTGGCGCCCTGCGATGGAGACGGGTGGGTATAGCAGGTTCAGTTCTGCTTTAAGGTCTCCCATTTTCACCCTGGTTTCACTGCAGAACACCCGTGGAGTGGGAGAGGGAAGGGTTTACAAAGATTTTCCTTCCTTTTTTACTAGACTGGGCAAAGCAGACCTCTACAGCAACACTGACATAAATAAAAATGTTTTCTTTGGAAAAGAAAGGGGTAGAAACTGTCATGTCCATATTGTAGGTTTTCTTCCAATTCAACATGCCCTACCAGGAAATCCTATTGGGGGAGCTCAATACAATGTATGACAATCGGATTGCAATACAACATTTGTTTAACCACTTTACAAAAGTTCGGGTTTAACGCTTTTTGCAAGTGTTATTACCCCGAACCAAGGTCCGGTTTACCGGCCAGGTGGTTAAAGTTTTTCTTAGTTACAAACAGACGCACACAACAATCTTTGCCTCAAACATGCAAAGAGCATGAGTCATTTAGGTAAGACAAAACTGCATAGGTATTCAAAACGTTTGACATAATGGGTTGACTGAATAAGTATAGACAAATATCAATTTGTAGAATTGATTGCCAGCCAACATGCTCAATTCTGATAAAATTTACAGTAAGTATCTTGATTGTGGTTTGCTATTATTTCATATATATTATTGATTTCCTCCTAATAACCATCCCTTCTCGGTCAGAGTAGACATTTGTCTGCATTGACGGATAAGACTTTTTGCAGCATTGAGGAAGAATGGAGTGAGAGGCTTCTGGTCAATAGCTGAGCTTTTGCCATGAAATAGTAAAGTCTGAGGGTCTTAGTACTGGTATTAGCCCAGTTGTGTCTTTTTCTATCACCATTATGTATCTGTTCACTTTTCCATCAATCTACAATTGTGCTCTTGCACCTTAAATATACGTTTTGGTTAGAGGGGTATTAAGGTCGATGACTTCTGCCTTTATCTCACTACTGGATATTAAAGCCATTTTTAATCCATGGCAGCAATTACAAAGTTTCAGGCTGTTTATGTGCTGACTTGGCACAAGTTTCTACATTGTTTCCCAATACAGACCATTCAGTCAGCTACAAAGCACCTTCAGGAATAATTGGGACATAATTGCTACAGCAAAAAGCTTTGATGGAGAGAACAGAGCAGAGATCCATCTATCTGTGTTGCTACAACAAACACACGAGAGACTGAAAAAAAAACTAGTTTTGAAATCTAGAGAGATGATCACATACCATGGAAACAGTATTATCCTCTTATCAGCAGTAATACCCCCAGTCTCCTGGCACACACAGCGGACGCATTTATTGCAAGCTGGTTGCAAGATAAAGGAGTTTAGAATTAAGTTACAGCCTACTTTGTTTTCAAGCTTTGTAGAAATAGAGATCCCATCTTATCCTTCGCTCTGTTCAAACAATAAAAAGTTTCGGCCTCATCTAGCAGATCCACAACTATTCCTGGTACCTGCACCCTTGGGCCCTAACCAAACTAGCTAAGTGAACAGCCTTTACTTAGTAATACGGCCATAGAATTGGTTACATAGGGTCTAGTGACTTGCACAGAGCCCTGACCTCAACTAACTGCAGATTGTAAACCAGGACTTCCCTTTAAACATTATTACCTGACCCTCCAAATGCTCTCCTACAAAGACCCAAACTTCCATTCCCAAACAGGCAAAAGAGAGGGGAGGTGGTTCCATATCAAAGGATTTGGAAGTCTGGCAAGTTCATGAAGATGTGTGGTCATGTGTCCCTAAACTTTTTGATCACAAGTGATCTGCATTTAAGTTAAAACTTCTATGGGTCCCCAGGGCTTTTACCTTCATGTGAAAGTATGCATGGCATGTTTGCACATTATTGCAGACTTACCTGCTGAAGGGATCTCCTCCAGCAATGCAATGGCTATGATCTCCTATGTTGCTCTATATTTGCCACTGATCGGTTTACCTTGACGAGCGGGATAAAGTACCTCCCACATGCAGGTGTGCCAAAAATATACACTGTGACTCAGAGTACTGCTACCAGGCAGAAGAGACATATAGCGTCATAAAGACCTACCTGCCCACAAAATTTCCAATAAACATAGTTGACAATTCACAGATGAAGGGGTGTCAGTAGTCAGAGATCTTCCAACATGTTGTGAGGGACATCTATTTAACCATTAAGCACTCACTCTGGACAGGTGAGTCCCAAAGTCAGGTTGTTAGGAGATGCACTTCTAGTCGGCAATCCCGGGCCGTGCGCCACCACCGTATTGTGTGCCCAGCTTATTTCCCCCCATCAGCGTTGCTTGCACCAGCAGAGGAGATCTAGGAATTATTTGTCTGATCTCTGCTCTGCAGCATCCCCGGTTTACCTTGAGCTGTGAATGGTCTCTCAGCATCCCGTCCTGAGACTGTACGATGAGGGGGATTTGGAGTTTATGCTGCAGCTAGTGGGCAGAATAGTCTCTCATTCCAGTCCTGCCCTGCCATTGGCTGCTAGGACTTTATAGCCTCTCTGCTCTCCGTCACCAGTGCCTGTTGTAGCTTTAAGCTGGGCTGAGCTGCTGCTGGTGTATTATTTGTTAGATTTCCTGTTGCTGCCTGCTTCTGACCCTGCAACTTTATGCTGCCTGGGCCGATTTTGCCCGTGACTACGATTTTGCCTTTGCCCATGAATACCTCTGGTGGACTGATTTCTGTGTATGATCTCTGGTTCTGTATTCTGGACTTATCTCTGTTGGAATCTTGGTATTGCATTATCTGTGGGCTCCTGGTCCTCTATCAGTCCTTCCCCAGATGCCACCCCTGGTGCACAGAAGTCCTGGGGGCAACCTTGTGCTGGGATGGGGCAACTAGTCCCTGAGGCTGAGAGGGAGCTTGCTATAGATGAACAGTGTGGCTTTAAATTGGGGGACTGGTGTCTGGTGAACACTGGTGCTGGACCAGGGCCCTACACAGGTAAGTTGAGTTTATAATAAAGTGAAATTAGATGTAGGGGAGTGCACTTCAAAAACTTTTTTGACCAACAAAGTACGTGCTGTGAAAAAATGTATAATTGGCTGGCACTTTACATATAACCTGTCATAATTGGGGTTGTTCATGTAACTGAATAATCATTCCGAAAATGGTTATCAATGTGAGGTCCTGAGTATAAAAGATTTGTATTGGGGTCACTTATGTTTGACAAATTCTCCTTCATCATCTGCCCATCCTCTCACACTCAGGAGCTAAAAGATGGTGCAATCAAATAATTTAGGGGACAGCAACTGTCTGAAAACTGACAAATTGTCTCTGGAGAGCAAAGAAACAGAAGAACACTGCTGCCCTTGTCATCTGCATAGAACTACTTTTTTCTCTACCTGAGCTCTATTCATCTTCAGGCAGTAAGGTTCAAGATTTGAGTTCATACAGGACTGGGGATTGTCTCCCCGGTTTAAGTGACAGCTTTGGGTGTCTAGGTAGCCAAGTAACACCACAGAACCAGCAGGCAATGGAACAAATAAGATGATCAAATACGGGATAAGAACAAAAGTTTTTGCTCATTCAGCCATGTAAATCCCCACTTCTACAGCATTGATGTTGAGAGCCGTTACAAAATGAGGTCAATAACTCTATATCCAAACTGAGACATAGCAATGCATTAACTCTGAGCAGTTTTGCTTCTTTTTTTCTGGTATGCATAGGAGAGCTGCTAGAATCTACATTGAAAATGGTGCCAATGTTAATTTGTTATAAACGGAGTAAGTCACATGATCCCTGCATGCTAAAGTAACGGTGCTTTTCATTTAACCCAAACAATGGAATGAGATTTAAATGCTGCTTCCATCTTTACTTTAGATCACAAATTTTGGGTGCAACACAATCATTAAGTGTTACTGAACTGCAGCAAAGAAGAATCTAGTCTTCTGTGCCAGACACGGCTATGAAAACAGGTTCCGTTTATTTGTACATTTGTCATGCTTCCACTGGGTATTTGGAATCTTGTATCTGCCCAGTCAGGGTTGGCTCTCTGTACGGTTCTTGGGCATCAGAAGTGTTTTTATCACGTTAAGGTTTGATGTTGTCTGACCTTGTACACGGGTCATCTGATGTGGCCGGTTTAGATGCAAAAAATCGTTTGGATGGCACTTGAATTTATGGCCACATTTATACTGCGGTCCTCCTGAAGGTTCATTACAGAATATTGTGCTATATGAGCAGACCCGAGCCTCCCGCCGGCCCAATCACTTGCAGTTATGTCTCGAATCTTTATCTTCGCATCCGGAAAAAAGTGATAAAATGTCCGCCCCTCGTCTGAGCCGCTCAAAGCTTTTAAGAGCCTTTTGAGCTCTATGGATGAAGAGTTTAATAGAAACTGCAAACCCAACGAAAACAAACGTGTGATATTTCTCAGCTGCGCTGTCAGCGGCGTACATCTCCCCTGGGTGCCATGCAAGAGATTAGTGATCCAGTCAGTGTATTAGAAAACACTCTGTCAAGAAACAACAAAAAAATGTGTGCAGTGTTCTCCATTTAAGCCTACGGAATGGGGGAGTATCTACAAGTAAAGGCATGACCTCATAACTTTAAGGCGGCCATGTTTTCAGCTTTGGAGGTGTTACAGTGAATACAAGGTAACTATTATAATATGCATATAAATAAAAGTAACTTGTAAAGTATTGTATATCTGTTTTTTAGAGATATGTTGTCCATGCTCTTATACTCATGAAAAAGCAGTGGTGACTGCGAAACGCGTCGAGTAAAGGAGTGAAAGTAAACATTGAGTAAAATACAGCATCTGTGGAATTCCAAAATTACTGTTCTGTTGAATAATTTTTTATATACTATTGTATGTGTTTTTTGCAATCATTAACTGATTTTGTATATATGTTCTTTTTAACCTTAATAATATTATTATGAGAATATTTTAATTCCCGCAAATTTCTTTTAAGTAACTTGTTTTTTGGTTACTTTTATATATGTGTGTGGTATTGATACATGGGATTTGGACTTTTCCAATTTTTTGGTCATAAAGTGTTGGGAACAACAAGCTTTGCTATGAATAAATGATCCTGGCCATCAAAGTAGAACTAGAAGTTCCACTTTAAAAATTAGCATCAAGCAGGACTTTTTTACAGCGAGGACAGGCAATGTCCTTTCTGTAATTAGCATACTTACCTGCCTGATCGTTGTTTCTTCTGATACCTGGCACATCCCAGCATACCCTGCAGGTGCCAGGACCGAGTAAAGTCATGCACAGGAGCTACGTCATCCTGATAAATCCTGGCCACTAAAGATGACCGAAGACCAGAACATGAAAGAGAAAAAGGAAGAAGATGGAGGCACCCATGACAGATCGGCGACAGGTGAATATAACGCATCTAGTGTTAGAATAGAATGCTGAAGGAGCCAAGTCTCTGGGCAGAACAGTTTTTGAGTTTTACATTTTCTCCAGCTATTTACCTTGTTATTTTTCTATAACAAAGATATCTAGAGCTCTAAAAATACAGTTCTGTTCCAGGAAGCTTGAATCGTTCTTGTAAAGAAACCTAACATTGGAATGAATATATTATGCATTTATTTATTACACCAGGACTGTGGGATGCTTTTGCCCCTGCTGGGTGGTTCCTTCCTCTGTCCCCTACTGCACTACAGAACACAATGGTGATGTGGGGGTCAAAGCGAAGAAGCACAGCATCTAGCAAGAGACCGGAAAGTAACACATCCAGAACTAGGATGGACGCTGAAGATGTTTCAGACAGCTGGAATCTGCGGTTTGGTCCCTAAGTACAGGGTCATTTCTAAACTCTGAATTCAAAATTTAGCTTGGGTACAAAAAGAAAAAACATAGTTATTAATATTTCATATTTTCCTTTTGAGCTAGAGGAAAGAGTTATACCAGTGCTAAACAATAACTATTTTGTTGTATTACCAACTATTATTAGTATTATTATATTAGTGGATAAAGAACAAAAATGCTCAGCGTTTATGATTGCCAAATCCATCCCAATAAATTTTCTGCTTCTATCCTTTCCTATTAGAAAACTAAAGCTCTGAGCTTGTAAAACAGACACTGAAAATAACAAAGACAACTTTGTGGTGCCAAAGAGAGGGATGATGGCAAATGTTACATTGGAAATATTATCAGGGCATCAAATTTACCACCCAAGAAAGGCTAATTCAGCCATTGGACAAAAAGTGGCAATTGTGACAAATTGGCATTGGGGATAATCGGAAAAGAAAAACGCTTCTTTCTGAGAGCACAGATTGCACCACAAAATTCAAATTAATTTGAATCCATTAGCACATTTATAAACTCTAAGTTTATCTTTCATCAGGGTGCATTTCGAAAACAAAATTTTGTCTTTTCTATATGCACTGCAAAACACAAGTTAGCTCATTAGGGCCGGGGATGGGATGCTCGGGGCCATGTGACGAGACCCCTCTGAACTTCAGTCATTTGTGCCCGTTTTAGCCACGCGTTGACGTCCTACCATACCAGCGATTGCGGGAAAGGCCAAGAGGGATGTTAAAAACCCTCAATAGACGACTTTGTGTCAGTAGCGGCTGCCACTCAGTATGGATAATTAGAACGCTCGCTAGAGGTTATGAATCTCTGGCACTGTGCAAAGGGATGGCAGGAGGAAAAGCAGAGGGGTGACGAGCGCTCAGCAGCCAAAAGTCAAAGACACCTGGAGACAACGGCGGGCAAATGGTCCGCAGGTGCTTAGAATGTGCAAATGTTACATACAAATTTTAATGACTTTCACTTTCCCCCAGGGAGCAGCAGCTGAGCAACTTTCTATCATCACTTCTTAAATAATATTCAAGTCCACAGTCTAGCGTTCATGGCAGAATGAACAAGCCGACCGTTCGATAAAAACAGACGCGCTTCTCTAAGTCCGCCCCATGCCTTATGGGAATGGATTATGAGTCAGATCTATTTTCAGTTTTCCAAAAATGACTAGCGGTGCAAGTTGTGGAAATAAAACTTTCCCCAGGTGACTCGGCTATGGCCAATTCTTATGTGGGGATGAAAAAATAAAAAAACGTTCAGCGCCCAAGGCTAAAAGGCCAAACTGCACTCCCAATAAACTGTATATGAGCAGCATAGGTTGCAAGTCCTGACCTTTATGCCCCCCTTGCTGCAGGAAAAACTTCAGAATAGATTGAGGTAGAATTAGAACCAAGGTTAGGTTTTATTGCTTTCTTTCCAACAGGGCAACTACATCAATATAGATGGTCTACAGTCAAGTGTTTACTGCGATAGGTTTACTTCGTGGTAATATTGCTCTTGATGTTCTATGTGGTCATCAGGACAGGAAATAAAAACTGCCCAGGGATCATAGGTGGCTCAAACAGTGGATATCCCTCTGTAAATATGTTCAGGGACTTATATACCCACCTCAAAAATACAGCAAGAGAAATGCCTCCAATACTGTAAAGAAATACAGCAGTGTCATTTCTGCAGGGGATGCTGAGCAAGGTGGAAATTTCACAGGTAAAGGAAGGCAGGTGATGCAGCAGGTTGCTGAACAGATGATCTGCAGGCAAAATTTAAAAAAAAATTGCAATGAAATTGGGGCCCATTTGTGTGGTCAGGTACAGATAATGGATACGAAGATGTGGATTACAATTCATCCCGAAGATGCTCAGTAGGATTTGGGCTCTCTGCTGGTCCTTTAAATTCCTTCACACCATAATGGTCAAACCATGGACCTGGGTTTGTGCACACCAACAGTCATAGTGGAGCAGTAAGACAGCTTTCCCCAACCGTTTCCAATTTGGACGTGCAATTTTTTTTTTAATTGTTTTTTAATGCTGCAGGATTATCTGCATCCTTTATGAGAAAAACATCAACTAAAGCATTTAAAAGAAGAGGTGATTGGGAAAAGGGGTGTACTGTACATTAGGAGATGGATAAATGGCACTGAAATTGGAATTTATACAAATGAAAGCAATCGAAATCTTATTCAAGAAAGAGTTAACACCTTTCTTGTCTTGTTTGCCAGCATACAAAGTATGAGATCAAAGCTGTAAAGGTCTCTGGGAAACACAATTTACTTTGCCATTTTCATTATGGAAATGTAAGTCCTCGCCAGCATTGGTGGAAGGTTTGTTTGTTTGTGTGGGGCAATAGGACATTAAAAATGAATAAAAGTCGTCCTTGAGAAGTCTCTAGGCGAGAAGCTGGTGGGCAGGTAGAGGGGTCCAGGGCTGGAACTTCTAAATATCACCTAACACAAGACCACATGAGGATCATCCAATAAAATGCTAAGCCTCGAATATGGATTAATTGTGGTTAAAAAAAAAAAAAAGAACAAACAAAACACATGTTCAGACCTTTGAATTCTAATAAATGTATTGTGATTTACTCCCAAACCAGAAGTGATAGAGTCTCTCGTGAAGCAAAATATTATAATGCAGGTTTAATAAATACAGAAAATAGTTTGATTTTTATCATTTTGCTTTTTACACAACAACGAGCAGTAGGAATTAAGTGATATTAAATTCTTCTCTCCATCTCTAAAGCAGAAAGATGTAGGAAAACATGAGGGTATGCCTTCTTTTTCTTATGCCTGTAGTAGGTGTGATTTTCAGATGTCCACTTACTCCTATCCATACATAAAGCGAACATAAATATCCAATTTATCTACCAATGAATCCCGAGGTCTCACCATGAAAGTGTCAGCAATTTGCTTCCAGCAGTAACTAATATGAAAAGTATTCACCAAGACACAGAAAAAGTTTGGCTAAACCAAGAAGAGGGGAGAGGAGGCCGGGAACACTAACAAGGAATGTATGAAAGATCGCAGGAACACCAATAATAGGATCTGTGCTGCGCTGAGCTCCCCGAGGGCTCCCCAGGGATTTTCAGACTTTCTCCTCCACAAACAGCAACATCTGAACCTTTGTGAGCTGCAGTGACAATGTTATCACATTCCCTTCAATTAATCAAACACACAAGCAGAGAATTGTGACAGAAGGTAACAAACAACAATGCAATATCGCTGAAACATTCATGAGCGCGCTGACAGGCTGGGACACGCGGATACCTCTTATTCAACACGGCTTGCAGAGACCCTGAAACACATGATGCTTATGGAAAGATCTGTATTAGTCATATAGAAATACCAATCACTAGGCTAAAAACCTTACTAAACAGGATTTATATATTGCCAACATATTCTGCGGCGCTGTACTTTAAATAGGAGATGCAAATGACAGACAGTGAAACACTGGAGAGGACCCTGGCCAGAAGAGCTTACAATCCACCTCCTAGGCTCTTGGTTGCTCATTCTGCGCATGCCCAATCTCAAGCATGCGCAGAAGGTACAGTTTTTTCAATAAGGGCACGCATGTGCAGTGAGATCGGATCTCTTTTTTTTCACGATCTCACACCTGCGCAGTAGCAAGAAGACAAGAAGAAGATGGAAGGGAAGTATGACAATGGTGGCACCCAGCGTCTCTTCCTTGCCAAGACGAAGAGGAGATCTACGACGACGCGGGACTGGATCTATTTTATATTTTCTATATATTTATTTTACAGTATAATAGTGTAAGTATAATAAAGTTTGAAACACAAAATCATGTCAAAATAATACATTTAAATTTTTTTTTTACTCATACTATTATATTGTAAAATACATTATTATTATTATTATTAATATTAATATTATTAATAATAAACAGGATTTATATAGCGCCAACATTACGCAGCGCTGTACATTAAATAAAGATTGCAAATGACAGACTAATACAGACAGTGATACAGAAGGAGAGGACCCTGAATAAATGTTCATGAAAGACAATGTACTGCTTTTACACATATAAACCCACTGTATTGCATTCATTACAGTTATTTTGTATTAAATGCAATACAAATAGATTTGAAATTCCCGCCACACTCCGTACGGAACGTCCGCATGCACCGACGTCACCGGGAACACCTGGGTGACTCATCAGATGTAGAGGACCCCAGCCGGAGGAAGCGAGAAGATGGGGATCGTGGAGAAGGACTCGGGGTTACTGCTTTCAGCATCTTTTTACCCCGAGCCACATTTAAGGTTATCGCTCAGGGGGTTAAAGTGGACCTTTCAATGATTTGATAATTCGTGTAGAAGGGGCATTTTCCTACACCAATCTAACACACATGCGCAGAAATCGTCTGTCTTTTCCCCCCCTTTACAGTGGCTACGCCACCTGAACCCAAACGTGCGCAGTGCGAGATCAGGTGATGTTCCCAGAAGAAGGTGGCTGAGAATGGAACCACCTGGCACTTCCTCCACGCTGGGACAAGGGAGAATTTCAGGACGGCGTATCACCCCATCAAAGACTTCTCCAGTGCGATCGAGGGATCTGGGTAATTAAAGGCAAGTGGGATTTTTGTTTTTCAGTTCAGTTCCACTTTAAGTTTTGCAGCCAACGACTTGACCTCACCTGCAGTTTCCCAGCTCCCCTGAGTGTATAACAACCTCATATTTTGCAGCAACATAAACGTATGCAAAGCTCTAATATATTTTAGAGCTTTGCATATGTTTATGTTGCTGCAAAATATAAGGCTGTTATACACACACATTGCAAAAAAGTGTTAAATATAACAAATATAAATATCACACCGTTTTGCAATGTGTGTAAGGTCAAGGAGCCCCTAAATAATCCCACCACACAACAATCTACCTTTCTCTTAAGCCATTTTAAGACTGAGATTTTGAAAACAAGCACTTCTGAGGGTGAGGGGGTTAATTGGGACCCACAATGGCCCCCGCCCACACACGATGGCACAAAGAATTGGTTTTCATAACAGATAGCCCTGCCCGGGTGCCAATATGGCCGCTAATGAGAAGAAAGTCTTATTGCTGTGATTTTCCCTGAGGGCCGCCTGCTGAAAGTCTGGCTAATTAATGATGAAAACTTGCAGAGCTGCAGAACAGGCGGCAGGAAAGTTTCAAGGTGGACGAGGCACTAAATATTTGTCCGATTATCCAGCAGCCATGTTTGGGAAAGCCATTAATAACCGTGAGCGGCCGACACACGGTGCCTCACCTGACTCATCAAGTTACGATTGGCTAGCACAGCGATTTTCGAGGCCGGGAACTGAATCTGTCATTGAGCTGATACTAAGGGGACGTAAAACAACAAAAACGTTCATGTCAGCGGACGACAATTGTTTGGATCCACGTCTCGATTCAAAAAACTGGAATATTTCCAATCAGCAAAGATTTTACCATTTATTCCTTTACCTGCCAAGGGCATTAAAGAAAATCTGAAATAACTGCCAATGGCCCAGGTCACTGAAATAGATGAAGGACTGCAAAGCACAATGCTGGAGAATGTGACCTAGGGCAACTAATCTATGACAGGTCCTCTTCAGCCTGCCTAACAGCTGAGGGAGTGCACGGCTCAGTGCACAGCCAGATACAGTCATAATGACCGTGCACTGTGACACGCAGACACCCAGTATGGATCAAAGCTGTGAGAACTTGATGATTATTCTGCTCTATATCACTCAGGATGTAGCTGGACACTCGTTTCTTTCATATCCACCACTGAAATCTCAATAAATTGTGGCACATGTATTCCAGCTACACAACCAATGCCCAGCCGCTGGGTCGCAACGGTGCTGCCCATGAACAGATAAGGCTCTCTGCAACGTGTCAGCTGCCATTACTGACCAGCTGTGTAACTAGAGATGGCCCCTGACTAGACATTTGAAAGACGTGAAGATGTAATTATAATTTTGCAGAAAATATTATATTCATTTGTATTCCACCCAAACCAGACTGAACAGGCATGTGTGTATGTGCTGTTATACAATGGCAAGGAGTCAGGGTGTCCAGATACAGTGACCCTCATATGATACCAAGGGTACACAACAATAAAAGAAAACATTGTACAATATTATCCACCTGTTTGATATGGCTCTGGGTATTATTTTAACCCCATTGCTGTGCTGATTGGACTAATCAATAGTAAAATTCAGGGGGCAGGCAGCAAGGAAGCTTCATTGGTTGGTGTGTGCTCCATCACTGTTGTAAGTCGGGACACTAATACTAAAGTTCAGGAGGGGGATGGGGGCATCAGAGAGGGAGACCATGATGGTATGTCAGGGCATTTGGCTGAGCCGTATTCAGAGGTGCTACCTAAAAACAGAATCTGCATCATTTGCTACAAATTCCAAGGATTATTAGAGTGTTGTCCCATTTTATAAAGTTTTGGCAATTTAAAGGAGATTAATTGGTTTGATTGGACACAACCTCTGTGCTATAGTAGGGTAGTAGGGCCTACAAACTCATATACAGCCTATGAAAAATGTAAATTTGTCCCATTTTTGGCTATATATGGTTTGACCCAATCACTACGCTGGAATGTCAAAGATCAATGGTCACCTGAAGTCGTGCAGGCAACCACTAGATCTCACCTGCCCTTTCTCCAGCTATGAGTGCATAACAGCCTCATATTTAGCATGCTGTCCATGAAGCATGAGCACAGATAAGGCTCTCTGCAACGTGTTGGCTGTCATTACTGACTGTCACTAGAGGTGACTTCCTGACCAGGAAACACGTGAAGATGTATTTATACTATTGCAGAAAATATTGCATGCCATTGCAGTATTCCCCTCGGTCCCTTTTAGGTGGGCGCACCACCCGGCTCTTTTCAGTAACCACCAGGATGTTTTTGGGTGATTACTGTTGGGTCACAATACAAGGGCTGCCACCTTCCTACATTTTCTTCCCACCCAGTTTAAAATAATTTCTGGGTTGAGCACTGCAGCAAAGAACAGTCACGTCTTGTAGTCTTAGTTGCCATATTTGCTTTTGTATTGATTGATTTCCTCCAAAGGAACAATTACAGCTTCTCGTTTGCGTCAGTTTAATATTTGGGAAAGTTCACATTTTCATTCCACGTGAAATTTCCAAAAAAAAATTACAGAAAAGACTAAAAAAAAAAAGCTAATTAAGTCCAGATATTAGTTCAAAGTTTAGCCCGCAGCGGTAACAATTCTTTATGGATCTGATTAAACATTTAAGAGTCAGCAAAGTTAGAAATTAGTATTGTTTGTTGTTGGGATGAAACTTTCTAATAACAAGAAAAACAAAACTCTACGCTGACGAGGGATGGCGTGATGATGAAATAACAGGAGCGATTAATAAGTAATGAGGAGCTCAAGGAATACCCTAATTATATTAATAAACGAAGATTTACAATGACAACACTAACTCATTTTCATAACTTATAATTGGGTATTGTTCATGTTTTGGTCTTAATAGCTTCCTGAAATATCAGCATAATATGCCATCTGAAGGCCCAAAATATCGTTAATACAGCCAAAAGTTTGTGAATGTGGAAATGTGCGTTCATTATGCTTAAAATTTAACATATTTCTTTCAGCATAAGGCTCCTGGCTGGCGGTACACCTTGGCAAATTATTCTACGAATTTGGATAAAATGATCGAATCTTTTATGAAGCAATCTGAATTGTTGTTGAATCTCGATTGAAAGTACACAAAATGAAGCCTTTTTTATCAAAGCTCTCAAGCCTAGAGAGAATAGACTATCCTGTAAACCTGGAATGGATCTGGTCCAGGATTGAAAACTTTGCTAATAACAAATTGTTTTAAAAAAAACTATATACAGGTTTGCTGGATTCAAGGTTCTCTCATAAGGATCTATCTTTACTGTTTGTGTGGGTTTCTTCCGGGTACTCCGGTTTCCTCACTCATTCCAAAAACATGCAGTTAGGTTACTTGGCTTCCCCCAACGCCCCCCACCCCCCAATAAAAAAGAATTGACCTTAGATACTTCTAGGTATTATTTTACAATACTTCCCTTGACAATTCCTTCATCTGCTTTTTCCTACAGAGGAATGGAGCCATCTTTGTTCCGCCATCACAAGACTAGGGAAATGAATCCTCCAACGCAAAGAAGGGCTTTATATCTCACATCTACATAAGGGATTGGAAGGTTGATTGGCCCCCAACAGATTTATGACCAAGCAAATGACTTGTATGTCTTATGTTTGACTCTCATGACGATCACTTATGATTATAGCTAGGACATGCCACTGCATGAAGTTCGTAAGACACCAGTGTGAGAACATTGGTTCTGTAAAGCACTGCGGAACTAAACTAAAAATTACACTTACCTTTAAACCCGCGGATCCCTCAGGAGGTTTTATTGATCAGGTCCAGTGTTCAAACCAGAATTTTATATAAGTTGGAAGAAATTGTAGGCGGGTGGCAGCCCCTGTATTGTGACCCAACTCTTCAGTAAATATCCAAAAACAGCCGGGTGGTGCGTCTGGCTAAAATGAGCTGGGGAAAGCACTGGGGTCCCGCGTCGTTCCTTTATCTGTTTTTGACTCGCAGCGGAGGAAGCACCTGGCGCCGCCATCTTCTTAAGTCTCTTTCTTCTTTGTACATTACCCGATCTCCTACTGTACAGGCATGGAGACAGGTGATGAAGATGGGGTGAAAAAAAAGAGCGCCGATCGCACTGTGTATATGAGGGATCGCCATTTTTTTCTGCCAAAGAAAGGGTTCTAATCTTGGGCATGCGCAGCAGCCAAAGCCTCTCAGGATGAGTGACGTAGGTAATCCGGGAGGCTCTGCTCTCCTATTCAAGGCGGTAAGGGGAGGTGATGGAAAAACCCCCCCAAAAAAAGGCATTTTTACTTTATATAAAAGGTTTATCTACCTTTATGTAAAGTAAATTTTGAGTTTAAGTCTGCTTTAATAAAACATGTTGGCACTCTGATATATTATGCTGTTGCTTTTGTTTAAATTCGGATATTGACGTAAGCACGACCGTATATACTCGAGTATAAGTCGATCCGAGTATAAGCCTAGGTTCCTTTTTTTACCTTGGAAAACAGGAAAAATTGATTGACTCAAGAATAAGCCGAGGGTGAGAAACGCTGCAGATACTGGCAAGTTTTAATATTCAAAATAAATACCAATACAGTTACATTAATTGAGGCATCAGTGGGGTATGTTTTTAAATATTTTTTTCAATATTATTTTAAAGAGGTCGTTGGCATGCAGGGGCAAGGTAGGAGACTGTTTTTTTCTGCCCTGAGTGTGGCTCGGGGTTATCCTTCCTAGCAACTTTTTCTTATCTCGAGCCACACTCGGGGTTACCGCTAGGAATGTTGATAACCAAGTGCAGTGATCAGTGCACTAATCAACACCAAGCAGCATACACTACCACTATCACTAACCTTTCTCCTGATTTTTTTGCCACTTCTGTTTACTTCTACAAGTAGGGTTAACTTCTTTATTTTTGATAACCAATCTGCTCCCACCAGAGCACTTTTTCTTTTAGCTCTGGTTCTGAAGATCTGAAACTACTAGCAGGGCTCACTGTGCAGGAGTCTGTGTGTGATGTGGAGCAACATACAATTTCAGATAATGCTGCTCTGTGTCATCACATTTAGTAGAAACAGAGCAGCGTTATCTGAAACTGTATGAAACGGACAGACTCCTTGCACAGTAAGCCCCGCTAGCAGCTGTGATCCCATGAACCTGAGCACCTAGAAACAAAAATGCTCCAAATTTAGTGGGAGTATATTCAGTGGGGTATTGAGGTATCTGTACCTTTTAACTGACAAAGGGGTGCGTGACTCGGTCATGCCTGGGGCGGAGCAAGCTACTGCGGCACACAGAAGTGGACTACAAGCCGCAGGTATCTCAGGGGTCTGGCGAGCGCCACCGCGCTGTCACTAATAGTGGAATCTGCCAGGTACATTTTATTTTTGTGTCAGGACAGGAGCGGGAATCAGCGGGCAGAGGGTGCTTTTCTGGAGGGATCCATGCACCTGAATGGAGTATAAACCGAGGGTGACTTTTTCATCAAAATTCGGCTTATACTCGGGTATATACGGTAGTTTATGTTAGTAGAACAGGGAATCGTAAGATTTTTAAGTGCTACATCAACAAACTTTACATAGCCGAAAACTAATACATTTTTAGGACGTAAATTTAAAAGTATTATTTTTTTTGTATGAATAAAAGCCTAAAGATATGTTAGCTGTTACAGAAACATTGATTGTACATCCAAGCTCACTCAGCATTCAACGTGTTTCACAACATAAGCGTCCTCAGGACTGATGAGACCGGTATACCTGAAATCGTAACTACCAAGTATTAAAACCAAGACATAGCCACAACTCATACTGCGATCTTCCAAGATGGCAAATCCAAAGGGGGAGAGGACCAGGAGGAACCAATATCCACACACACTGATGATTCAATACATCTGTTAATTAGAATCATAGAAAGGAGCCTGAGAAAAAAACAAAATCCACAGACCTTATACATAGAGATGGCAGGTTGATGGTGGATAGATGCCGCCTGGTCTGTTCCTCCCTATGGATTTACCATCTTGAAAGATGGTGGTAGTAGATATGGTCTATATTGGTCTTAGTGTACTATAGCAGTGGTTATGCAGAGTGAGCGTGTTCCATGCATGTCAGGTTGGTATTCACATTTTGTATTGCCAATGGTTGGAAATTTGACGCTCAGTGCGTCCCAATTTTAGCTGTTCATTGTGATTAGGATTTTCCCTTGTCGGACCTACAAAGCGCCTGATGTTTCCTAAAAAGACTCATTCCGAAGAATAATTGGTATATTAAAAAAACAAAGTTATGTGTCCCGGAGATCCCGCCAGCAATATTTTCTGCCCCCTTTCTGCTGCCCCCTCTGCACAATATTACCTCTACATCGGGAGAAGAGAAATTTCCCGTCATTTTCACACATTTGAAATATCAGTCGGGCTTCCAATTCAGGTGTAATAGCGAAGTGGCTTTTTTCCAGCAGCTGAAAATATACGTTTCAGGAATGATATTTGTGATAATGCTGAAGCCGTTATTCTTGCTGTCAAGTAGTGTTTTGTTACTGTAGTGTACAATAATACATCACTTACACAGCTCAGCTGAACCATGAAAAGAGAAACCGCTTTCACCCAACTGAAAAATCACCGGGTAAAAACTCCCAGGTAATTCACCGGTCAAGTAAACACAGGAAAGAGGAGGAGAGCATCAAGCAGTGCAAGGAGAAGTCCGGCCATAGTGGACTCTGAACAGTTTCTGAATGGGAAAAACGAAGGTTACGACGGTTTTCGTTCGATATTCGCCTTAGAGCTGGTAACTGAGGAGAATCTGGGGTGTGTACAGCGCTCGTCGACAGTCGGTCCTATGGTTTGATATCATCGAGTGAACGTCCATGTGTAATGGAGAACACACTTTGTTTCAGTGGTGGACACAGCCAACAGTGGGCACCTGTACAGAACTGATAGTACAACCCCCAGGTCCTAGGTGGATGTAAGACCGTGCAAGCTGCTGTGGGGGCCCTGCCTCACTGAAGAATGTTTGGGGCCCTGGTACACTTTGCAAACTGCTTTGTTCACTCCTGCTTGGTTTGCTTCTTGCCCCGAAACTTGGTAAGTTTACTATAAGTAAGAAAGGTCAGTGGGTCCCATAATTTGTCCCCTCTCACTCTGCGTCTGTCCCTTTTAGTTACAATCTGAGAGTTTTTGGATCAGACAGCAAGGAGTTGCAATGTTCCACATCTGCTTCAATATGAAAACAATTACTGCAGCTGAATTGTAAAATGCTGCAAAGAGTCCGAGCTTTAATGAGATTATTGAGGTTTATAAAGGCAAGAGAGAAGGAAGAGAGTGAAATGCGGCCTCAGAAATAATCCGTATTGTCAGCTCTGTCAACCTGGAGCACATAAGGGGTTGGTGGGGAAAAGATAACTCAATGTGGTGAACATCGGGGTGGGGAAAGGTGCAAGAAATAGGGAGAAACATAAAATGATCTACTGAGCCCAATGTAGAGTGGGAAAACATACAGGATACAAGAAATCTCCAATAGATGTAAAAAGAATTACAACAAGCACAGGAGTACAGACATTGTGACAGATGTGCATTTAACTATGGAGGCATTTGAAATTCTAAGGGGTAAAAGAACAATGGAGGACAATGTCAGAGGGAGCAATGTATTCCTATGTGGGGTAAAGTCAGCTTTGTCACATTGCTGGGCATACAAATACTTTACATGAAATGATATCTAATAAAAGTTCCACTTTGACTGAGGTAATGGAGACAATAAAAGAAAACTTTGTGGCAGCGACACAAACACATAAAACTGGTTCCCGATCCTCTTCCAGGAGTCCAGATGTGGCCCCTAATTGGTCACAGCGCAGTAAGAGATAATAAATTTGTGCGTATTATCAGCCAAAACCCTCCGAGAGAGCTGACGCTTCAATTTTCTGCTCTGAAGCATTTTATAATTGTCGTCTTTATATAGCCACCTTAGCTATCTCTGGAAGAATAACATTCACCCAAAATGAAACTTCAGTCACTGGCTCAATTTCTGCATCCCCTCCATGGACCAGGGTGGTTTTAACATTTCTGCTACAGACTTGTTAATTCAGCAATAACTTTATCATTTCAGAAGCTAACAACATAATTTTGGTGATGTTATATTTAAAAAATTATTGTATTTTTCATGCAGTTCAAAAAAATTACATAACGAAGGTAAGAACAAGCCCATAATTTTCCTCATGGTAATGTTAGTTTAACCCGATGGGATGGGCCGATGGGAGAGAGGCCGGGGTTATGCCATCATGACGCCATTGAATGTGACATCATGATGGCATAACCCCGCCCACTCTTCCATCGCAGGCTCTGGGGGGGATGGCAGGTGAGCTCCCCCCCCCCAGCAGGGTCCTTCTCCTGACCCACCACAGACCACCCAATGGGCCCGAGAAACATCCCTATTGGGCCGTATATGCTTACCGGCTGAAGTTTGCTCCATGCCTGTTTTAACCAATTGGCTGCCATAGCTCTTTAAAAAAAAAAAAAAAGTTAAACTGCATAGCCAATTTTAGCCAATAATAATACCTAAAATACACAAAATATATTTTCTGAAAGCGGAGACCCTGTAGAATGCAGTTGTGGTGGATGATTTTTTGTTGTTGTTGCATTCTCAGCTCTCTGCAGCACAATTGGGTGGCTACGAATGAAGACGTTGTGAATGAAGCATGATTTGTAGTCACAGGCATTAAAGATTTGCAGATCGCTGCAACACATGGAAGAGAATTACGGGGAACAACTGAACACACATTAAAAATATAAAGTGAGGAAGTATCATTAGGAGTTAAATTATTTTTATTACCATTATTTTTTATTTCAGTGGCACTTTACCATCATACATATATGGAAACTTTCATTTTCAATAGTAAATGAATGAAACAAGGTAAATACAAAGATAATAATGTTACTTTGTATCCGTTTATAAACAGTGCACCAGATGGGCTGATTTATGATAGCTGCAGCTTCAGGTAATGTATTCTCAAAGATATAAACTGCCGGTATGAATAAGAGGGGGCGGCAGTGGGGCAAAGGGGTTGAACTACATACACTCTGTGGTTACGTTTCTTTGGGCATGTAGGACTGTTCAGGGCTGTTTCTTTGTTCACTTGAAACTTAGGGATTTTTGTACTACTAATAGATGAAAGGACCTCGTCCTGAGTGGAGGTAATGAAGGTATGTGTCGCTACCAAGGGTATGATCACAGACCAAAGCCATGTTTCTGTTAAAGTGTACCTGTCGTATTCTAAGCCAATACCATTCACTTTAACCCTTTAACCGTCTTTAAAAACAAGACTTTAAAAATCATCTAGTAAGCCATTTCGTGTCTGCAAACAGGTTGTTGGTGATTCTTCCATTGCCAGATTGAGCAGGGTTTTCAAATGGCTTCTGGTGGGACCAATGCATGATTCCAATCATATCCAACCATGTTCTATGGTTTGTCGCCATTGCCTGGTTGTGCCATTAACCTTTTGTAAATGAATTTCATCATGCGTTATAAAAGAAGGCTGCACAAGTTCCTCAATGTCTGACATTGATCCTTCTATGCAAATATACCAAAAAATTTAGCCCAAAAATTACTGGAAATGGAGCAATATTAATAAAATCCCCCAGAAGCTAAATAAATGTGAGGCACACACCAGCAATTACACGCTCATCTGACAACATCACAAGAAATAACAGGGGACAGATGACACCTCGGATAGGCGAGGTTTGAGGCGTTCGCAGCATTACCCAGCTCAGCTGAAGTCTCAATGTGTTCCCAAGTGAAAAGGTCACTTTTTTTTTTTTTTTTTAGGAGGTTGCACTTCAAGTTCCACCATCACTACACTCAGAATAAAGGCAAATATATATAATATTGTTTTATTCAATATACAGAATAAATAAGCATTATTAAAAAGAAAAAGTACCAGGTGACCAGAGGAATGTTTTTCGAGATCTGCAGGTTAGAACAGAGGGATTACTAAAGCTCAAATTAAATATCAGATGCCAGCTTCTGAACAATTTTACAACATGTAAGGGATAGAAGGGAAAAAGAGGGTCTTTTTGGCAAATAAAAAATAGGTTTTTACTTAATTACCAAATACATACAGAAAGTAACTTTTATAATATTGCTAGACATTACACAACTCAAAATAAATTGTGTACATTTTAAGACAGTCGTCTCTTTTAGCTGACGCGTTTCACCTTGTGGCTTCTTCAGGGGTTCCTTTTTATGGATAATGGAGAGATAACAAATCCTAATCAAGAGATATTGTGGTGTAATAGTGGCGGTTGTTTTAAGCTCTGTGTTAGGATCAGAGAGATGTAGGGGTAGCAATAGTAGTCGTTTTAAACTATAACTAGCATAAATTGCAACTTGGTGAGGGTAAATGCTTATTGTTTCCAGTAGATGATGGGTTTTTTTTTTCCTTGAACCAAAGGAATTCGCAGAATAACGAAGGGGAGCTTGGCAGCAACTAGCCAAAAGTGTGACTGGCTGTGGCGACTTGAAGGGACCTTATTTGCCAAAAAGCCTATTATTTTGCTTCTTTCCTCTACATGTTCTAGATATCCAGCCACTTAATATAACTAATACCCAATTCACACAATTCAATGTTGCATTTTAAGGCAATATAAGGGTTTTATTTGAATAGCTGTTTTTTTTAGGTTGACAAATGTACATTTTTTTATACTGTAATTGTACATGGCATATACATTATTAAATAAATGGCATTGAATCCATTTGGAACTGGTTGAGCCAAAAAGAGTATCTCCCCAAATCTAATCTCTTAAGGATCTAATAGATAGGAAATAGACTTCTGGAGGAGATTTTCTTTACATGTTCATGTAATCAAATACCGGTATTTTGGTCTGCATTGTTACTGACAACAGAATGCAGCTGTGGATTCAATTAAAATACTTAAAGGTATTTAAAGCTGATCTACGAGCACATTTTAGGCCTATTCACACTATTTTGTGGTGAGATAACTAATTCCCTGTTACTGTGTCGTCCTTATTCTGAATAAGCCCAAACACAAGATGAATTTTTCCTCCCAGTTGCAGTGTGTAGCAGCACGGTGCATTGTGTAAGTGCAATAGGATGTCATTTGAAATGAATACACACAACACGCAATGCACTGCAGTAGAGTACTCGTTACTACAGCACACTGTGTATAGATGGGCCTTGATAGGTACAGTCATTATGATTGGGTGCAGAATGAAAGACTTAGACTGATTTCTCCGTCTACCTGGCTTGCTGTCAGCTCAAATCTTTAAGTGTTACAATAACAACTAAAATAAAGTCGCTTGGTTTAACCCGCTGCAACAAAGTTTGCCTAACAGCATCTTTATGATGATCACACAGTGCCCTCTAGTGGTAAGGGGACATAACAAAACTATGAAAACACCTGCTAGGTCTATGAACAATCAACAACAAAAACTTCTGGCAACCAATAAGAATTCATCTTAAACTGGTCTAACATCAGCAGTGAAGCAGTTTTTTTTTTTCAACAACTTCTTTACAGCAAAAAAACAAATACAGGTAACCCTCAACTTTGTATTCCATGTACAACATAATTACTCAGGAGCTGAATGCAGTTCTCACACATAGGGCTTCTGGCTCACCTACAGATATGCACAGGGTTGTATTAGCACAGCAGCCCGATTTGTGTACAGATCTCATATTTGGGCATTGGGAATGATCTGAAACACAAGACATCTAGCAGCAGCCTTACAATGCTGGCTACCTGGCTACATTGTGGAACACGTCTTGCTGCGCTCTGCTTGCTCAACCATCGTATTTTAGGTTTTCTTTTTGTTCTGCAAAAGAGTTTGGAAAGCTCACCTGGAAACATCCGACCACCTTATACAATTCTACCTGTGATTGGCCTTGTTGGTGCAGTAACACAGCTCTTTCCTGATGGTGTCCCTAGGTCGCGGCCCTCAGGGTAACCCCACCTAAGAAGGAAAGACAGAGGGGCTTTGGTGTGGAGACAGGCGAATGTAGTCGGGGACCAAGCCAAGAGTCAGGGCAGGCAAACGTATTCAGGGGTACAAGCACTAGGTCTGGGCAGGCAGTAGGCAAATGTAGTTGAGAGGTCTAAGCACTGGGTTTGGGTAGGTGGCAGGCAGACATAGTTGGGGGTCCAAGCACTGGGTCCGCACAGGCAAATGTAGTCAGGGGTCGAAGCACTGGGCCTGGGCAGGCAAATGTGGTCGAGTGGTCCAAGCACTGGGTCTGGGCAAGCGGCAGGTAAATATAATGGAGGGTCCAAGCAATGGGTCTGCGCAGGCAAACATAGTCAGGGGTCCAAACACTGGGTTCGGGCAGGCAAACACTCGAAGGTCCAAGCACTGGGATCGGGCAGGCAACCATAGTCAGGGGACGAAGCACTGGGTCCGGGCAGTCAAATGTGGTCTAATGGTCCAAGCACTGGGTCTGGGCAAGCGGCACGTAAATATAATGGAGGGTCCAAGCACTTGGTCTGCTCAAGCAAACGTAGTCAGGGGTCCAAACACTGGGTTCGGGCAGGCAAACAGTGGAAGGTCCAAGCACTGGGTTCGGGCAGGCAAACGTAGCCGGAGGTCCAAGCACAGGTCAGATCAGAAATACCAAGAGAGCACAAAGAAGGGTATCAAGGTAGCTGGTACGAATTCACAGTACCAGCCACCATTACTAAGGCTCAAATTGTCTCTGCCCCTTTAAGAAGCTCCTCTTTTTTAAGAAGCTCTGTGTCAGAATATGCAAAACTGCCCAAAGTCTTACGAGACCAGGAAGTGCTGCATGCATTGTCAGACCGAGAGCTGCTGCACTTGGCAGGGCAAACAAGTGCGGAATACCACAGAATGGTTTAGCAGGGACCGCCGCAGAAACCAACTGGTGACCACCTAGTTGGTATAATATTTTAATCAAACAGCGGACCACAGCACTGCCAAATCTAAAACTGCATGCAAGTGTACCTGGGAAGAGGCCCTAATGGGAAACAATGGATGTACCAAATACTGTTCTGAATTATTTTAATAATTTGTTATTTATTGCATTTTTTTCATAATCGCCTAAAACTTTTGTACAAGAATATTCATACACCCACACACGGTAATCAATGAAGGGCTAGAAGAGCGGAAAATTCATCTATTTCTATAAAGCACTGGCGGCGCGCTGCTGTGCAGCATTGTATATGTATTCTTCAATCCACAGATGCTGGGCTACATTTATATGGTCGAATAAAACTAAACCACAACCTAAGTAACCCAAAGCAAACATAATAAACACACAGAGGAGAAACTAATTTGGTCCGCAATATCTGTCAATCAAAAAGGTTTAATATTCTCAGACTGATTGAAACATTCCTGGGAACGATGTCCTGGTGATATTATGAAAACTAATATTACGACTTGTGGGGGAAGTAGGCTTTTATTCCCCCTGTAATTTCCTGGCAATTTCATCATTGGTCAGCCTTTACCTTTGTAATATGGAACCGGCTCTCAATCAGCACAGCTTGTTGCTGAGAAGATGGAGAAGTTATTAGCTAAGCTCTCTTACATACAATCGGTTTTGTTTCCGTGTTTGTATCTAAGGCGCAGGGGACAGACATGGAGAACGAATGGGGGCAAGATTAGACACAAGGCAGACGGGGCTGATGATGTATCTGGAGCAGTATGTAATGTAACCAATACCAATGCAATAAAGTGAATGACTATGAATATTTGAGAATGGGGCTTGAAATTGCATGGAATATATAAGCACACACACACCACAAATAACACTGATATCCTGGGTACATTGCCACCTGTTGAGGAGCGAAATCTTTTAGGCAGAAAGTAATTGATCTAAAAAAAAAACAAAAAAAAAAAACATTTGTGATGGAAGAACAACTGGGACCAAAATTACATTTTTTATGGGGATCCAATATTCTGTAACTACTAATAGTGGTCAATGGAAAGACATCATTGGGAGTGGGGGGTTGTAGGATAACCTGTCAGCTCCAATCCCACTAATGGAAGATCATAGAACCAATCACTAAAAAGAATATGAGCGACCAAGAGAGAAAGGTGTTTAGTATATCACAACTTGCTGTACAAAGGAGCCCATTCTGAGCAACAGTAACCTGGTCTGATAAAAGGTTTTCTTTTAGATCATACTGATGGGTATCAAGAGAACATATGTGGGGTATTAATGTAGTGATAAGTAAAGTGTTTATTAACATTGATCTAATATCAAGGTCTCATTGTAGACTCTTTAGCAAGTGTTCCTTCAGATGAAATAAAGCGAAACGCGTTGGAAACAATGAATGATCATTACAAATTTTTTATGTATTTATAATGTGGCCTCATGTACATAATATTGCTTTAATTTTGTTGTAAATAAAGTGTGCAATAAAAAAACAAATTTTAATCGGTACCATTTAAGTCCCACAATTGATAGTGAATATGTATATATATCAATAGGGATGTGGTACTGTAATATTTGGACCCATACCAAAGAGTTTATTTACACATTGATCATGCACTAGTACTACCAATCTACCACAGTCCTACCATAGTCACTATAACATAGCCTAATCTGGAGGGAAGCCAAGCTAAGTAAGTATATTGTTAGCATGGAAGAGGAAACACATGAGCTCCATGAAGATAATGTTCTGGCTAAAATTGGAACCAATCCTAGATTTCCTAGTGCTGCAAAGCCTTCACCTCCGGAGTGTTCACCTCCGAATCACAGTGCACACTTGTCAATGGCTCTTTAGAATGAGGACGTCAGAGTTCAGCCATCGACCCGGGTCACCATCTACTTCCTCAGATAACACAATCAAATAAATCCTGGTGCCTGCGCAGCTCTTGGCTGTATTTACAAATATCTGACACATTTGTGAAAGTCTGAGAGACCTTGGAGACTAATGTTTTAATGATAAGTTGATACAAAATGATAATGCTTCTGTGAAATGCGTCAGGAATTAATTCATGCAGAATTGTTTAATTTAGGTCCACTTTAAAGCCAAACTAACTGAAAATAAAAACCTTAAATCCCGCAGCTCCCTGGATGGCACTGGACCTTACCTCGATCGGGTCCCGCGTCTTCCTAGAATTCCTCTTCGTCATGGTATGGGGGAAGCACCAGGGCCGCCATCTTCATTTTCCTCTTCTGTCTTCATGCTACGTTACCCAATCTCGCACTGCGCAGGTTCAAGATCAGTTGACGCAGCCGCTGAGATCATGCATGCTCTAGATCGGACATGTGCAGACGGAGAACCCAGAGATTCCTGGGATGCCTGACGTCACAGCAATCAAGACAGAGGGTAAAAAAAAGGGCGTTGTACTTAAAAAAAATAAAAATAAATAACCATTTTCCTTTAGATATAAGGGTTGTTACCCTTTTACGTAAAGTGAAAATGTTAAGTTTAGGTCACCTTTAAGTAATAAATCCACTTCTCATCTGCCCTTCAAAATCCAGGAGGTACGTACAGTAATAGAATAGTGTGTGATATACAACATGCAGAAAGAAGGTAACCGTAATGGTGGAGTGAATCTAACAAGCATTCACATGATGTCAGCAGAGAACATTCTGGATGATGTGTCGCGGCTGTGTCACCCAGGACAGCTCCCAGGATCTACGCTCTTCATAAGATGCTAATTTTCACATTTAACCTGACAAAACAAACACAGACAGAATGTTTGTGTGACAACACACATCCAGGAGAAGGTCATATACCTCCAATGTTGTGACAAACTCTTAGAAGCGTCTCTAGGAGGAAGCGGAGCTGTCACCGGCTGCAGGTGAAGTCTTGTAAAGATCACAGCAAGCAAACATTTCCAACTGCGAGCGTCTTCATGAGAACCAATAACGCCATTCACACAAATGTGGTAAAAGGAAAGCTCCGGGAGAATGCAAACTCAGCTCCAGAGTTATATTATAATGCTGCTGGTACAATAACCTGATATCTATCTGAATATGAAATCACCAATCTGCCCAAACAGGATATTCTATTTACACAACAAGTGGACTGAATCACCTGCCAAATCAACCATTAGGTATTCCAGAGATCTTCCATCTGTTCCTCCACATATAAAGTTTTAATAATTGCCCCGCCTGGCTTTTTGCCTCCAACAGTTGTTCTTATTCCATAAAAGTAAAAATTCAACAGGGATAGCTGAACACTTTTGGAATAAGAGAATAATAATAATAACTTTATTTAATGAAGTGGTCTCACACTCTTGCTTGTCCTGCCATTGTTATCTTTTGCATGAACATGAGATGTGTTGAGAAACCTCTTATTAAATCACGTAGTCGCCTTTTTTTGCATTTTGTATAATTTATAGTAGAAGCTTTAGAAGCTCCTGTACTTCCCCGATTTCTGCAAGCATCCCCAGGGTGATGAACTATAAATGTCATCAATCCCTCATTCACACTGTCCACGGCCAACCCCTTTTCTATATTGCCATTTAATTCAGCATCAGGGGCCCCAACTGTCTCCAACTACCAGCACGGTAATATTTGCATCTATAAGGCCCACCAATGACATCAACCAAATATACTAAGATCTTTACCAATATAATAAGTCTTTTCCTAAACAACGCAATGCACCACTTTATATTAGGGAAGCTAAAGGGACCAAGGGGAGCATTGGAAAGATTAGAATTGCTGAGCTATGGCTGGGATAGCATAGTAGCACACAACATTATTGGGTAAATAGGTATACCAATCACCAAAATATTTACTTTACTCAAAAGGGTAGCAAAGTGAGACCCCAACCTCTATCTTTAATGCCACGGCAGTAAATACAGAATAAGAGCGCAAAGCCTCCTGGGATACGCACGTCACGCATCCCCGGCGGCCTCTGGCTGGTCCTTCTGCACATGCCTGAGAACAGGCATACGTAGAAGGGGCTTTTTACTACATGGGGAAAAAAATGGTGATCCAACGCATGTGCAATGGGATCGGCACTCTTTTTTTTAGCGCAGGCTATGTCTCCTGATCTTCCGCCTGCCCAGTGTGTGACTGGGTGACAAAGACAGAAAGAGATGGGGGCGCCCGGCTAGGAAGGAGGATTCCAGAATTGCTCCGGGGGTAATCTGCAGATGCAAAGGTAAGTTGGTTTATTTTTTTAGTTTAGTTTAAGTTTTGCTTTAAACGAGCGCATGTTTAATACAAAAAATAAACATACCAATCCAATGTCCTCCCCAGCCCCTTTTAGCCAGCTGCAGCATTCGGCTGTTTTTGGGTGGTTACTGAAAAGTTGGGTGACAATACCCGGGCTGTCACCTACCTACAATTTCCACCCACCCAAGTTTAACACTGCCAATCACATAGACCACAAGGAATGTGGTCTTATTATCACTGGCTTTTGTTTTGTAGATGTTTAATAAAAGGGGTTTGCTTTCCTGGAATACACAGAATCACTACTACAAGTTGTGAATGTCTTTACACAAAAGGCTCACCAAAGATGAAACTTCTAGTGAACAAAATTGCTGAGAAAGCTATACCAGACTGACTGCCTGTCATTTGAGATCAAGCTCTATGCAGATTCGTGGGACAGGCAGACAGCCAATTAAAGCAGCTGAAGGAATTTAGGAAAAATCTAAAAATGAATGAAAATACTTTTCTGACAGTTTTAGAAAATGACAGCAATCACCTCCAGAACTGCATGTACAAATCAGGAAATCAGAGCTTTTATTGAAGTGAGGATGTCAGCTGCATTGAGAGGGCAAAAGAAAGTAGAAAGCCCTCCATATTCCATCCCACACAGAATGTTATAATCCATTAATGTGTTTTATTGCATAAACAAGGTAAAATAATACAGCTGGCCACAGCCCAGGAGCGCGACGCTTGTTATGAGACAGAAAGACTTGCAACATCTTCCAAAAAAAACGAGCCATGTGAGGAAAATTAATATGCCGGTGAATCACCTTATTTTGCTTTTTAAGCTCTTTTCATTTGCTTGAAACGTCTCCAAGTTAAGCAAATCAGGAAGCATTATCCCTGTCAGAAAACAGCAGCCGCTAGAAAGATGGCGATCATCTCAACGTGCTCGTTTATGCCACACATGAATTTATTAAGCAAAGCGAAACGTTTTCATTTACTCTCGTTGCCAGAAAGACGTTTTCCTGAGATAAAATAAATGATCCCCCCGGGAGGAAGAGATGCGGCGCAGTTGCAGAGAGGCATAGAAGGGTGGTGAGAGTAATCAGAAAAAGAAACGCCTTGTGACCAGGGTGAGAATTTCTGCAAAACTGCTGGAGTGGGGAAGAAAAGAAACAACGCACACCTTACATCCCGGGGTCAATTTTATCCATGCACCCAATGGGCGGTATGGAATGACAATTGAGGTTTGCTAAACTGAAAGTACAGCAGGATCTGTTTGCTTTCAGACTGTTTCTCTATCACTGAATATCTGTAAAGAGTCATAGAGAGCTGACCAATGCTGACTCCTATTTTATTTCAAAGATTTTTTTTATAAAGAAAAAGGAAGGTAGAGATCAAAGGGGAAGACATCATGTGAGGGGAGACATCACAGAAAGGAGGGGGGGAGGGAGACCCCTTTTCTTGGGGGTGTCCTTTTGAGTGATGTGATTTTTGCAATAGTAGTCTTGCTTGTATGAGGTATACTGAGGATAAAGTTTAGTACCATAAAATCACATACTAAAGTATAGGTGAAAACTTACATACTCCTCACAGAGGCATAATAATAAGTTCACACTGGCCATGGATGGGAATGCCTGTACTATACAGAGATCCACTTCATAGTTTCTCCTGTGGTCCAAAGTAGCTGCAGAGGGGTCAACAGGAATATTTGAAAGCAAAACAGCGCATTGCATTATATATCTCTTCACTGCCGCATTTCGCCAACTAGGCTTCATCAGGGGTGTATGGAGAGCTAAATCATACAAAAGAAATACAACATAATTCTCATAAGTGTTGAAGTAACATTTTCAAAATGCCGTGAATCCATACCAAATATTTTTGATCTGATTTTTGCCCTTTAGACCACTGTTCGTAAAATAACAGAGCATTGGCAGCATTAACCTCCTAGGTGGTATTGCCAAGCGTGGCCCAGGGTGGATTTTCTTTACCAAAAGCGGTAACCCTGAGTCACACTCGAGGTGGAATTTCCAGGGAGTTTAAAACTCCTACCTTTGTTCCCATATTCCAGCGGCGTCCTCCAGCAACGTCCGGTGTCTTCTTCTCCTGCAAATGCCAGCTGAGCATCTGTGCAAGCTGGCGATGCCTGCCCGGCATCTGTGTCCCCAGCGTGTAAACAGAATAACCCCGGCATCTGCTCGCAAGCGAGTGCCTGGAGGGCAGGACTGGGTGAAAAAATTTAAAATGAGGATTTTGAAATGCACCGCTTTTGCATTTAAAAATCCTCTTTATTTATACCGCCAGGGGGGTAAGGAAAACAATAACAACAAGAAAGAATCACAATTGCTGAGTGAGGATGTGCGAGCCTGCGTGGTCATTTCTACTCCATGAAAACCTTGGAAAATTCCAGCCAAGCATACCACTAGTCTGAATTGGAACTTCCCTCTTACCAACGTTTATTCATGATCCCACCTGAAAAAACCTTTCTGGTGATACGTGTCGGGTTGAATGGACCCCATTCTTGTTACACAATGAATTTACATTACCTGGAATCAATAAGACAGTTATGAATATTCCTTTTTAAATACTTCTAGATTAGTGGATCAGTTTTTTGCACATTTATGCAATACAATCTTTCTACCATAGTCAATGAAGCCGTATTCTCCTCGTATTTGCTTTCCTATGTATTATATAACATTGTAAATGTCATGTAAATTGTTAAAGGAAGATCTGCCCAATATTATTACTACATGTGCAGTTCAGCGTGTCATGGCAGAACATGCTGGGTACATCATTCTGGCCCAGCCAATCAGGATGGCTGAATATTGGGCACCCAGAAGAGAACCAGGTAAAAATAGTGGTGGCCAGGACAGAACACAACGCAACTTTTCAGTATCCACCCAAAAAAACTGGGTGGTTACTAAAATGTGCCAGGTGGTACACAGGTAAGGTTGAGTTGGCTGTTATAGTGACCTCAATGCTCTCAGTACTCCGGAGTCACTGTACCAGGATTCTGATTTCCATAATAATTCGGCTTGTCTCTTGTCTGTAAATTCATAACTTTAGGCCATAATTGCTGCTCTTTTTCTTTTTCCCCTCTACAGTCCTGTATGCCCGCATGTTGTGCTTTGTTTTAGCAATAGAATAACTTTTCAGGAAATTGCAGCACCCTGCTCTCACCCTCCAGTGCTTTGTGCTGGTAAGTTAAATGCCACAAAAAAAAAATCCTATGTGCCCGCACACAAAAACTGCAGCTGAGTAAAGGAATGTCAGTGCAGAGCTTTCCCCAGCGGAGGTTGCTGTGCTGTGCGACATGTCAGACAACACAGCGACACATCACAATGTGCCTGGTTCTTTGCACAGAGAGGGTAATCCTGGCAAACACAATACCGTCTTATACTAATCAGGAAAAGCTTGGCGCCGCGGCTTAATTCTTCCGCAGCAGAAGAGAGGGGGCAGCTTAACTCCAATCCTAGAAACACAGAGGTCAGGCGGATTAGTAATCAACCCGTCCGATGGGAATACAATGTACAACAAGAATATAATTACTAAACAATTAGGAGTGAGCTGCACTTGGAGACAGAATAAGAAAAGAGAGAGATAAGTCGTGCTGCCTGGAAGACAAACCAGAAAGAATGTAACCAGTGAATGTATTACTGGAAACCGAGGCGGCTGGAATTTAAAGGTCTGACGCTCCCAAAACTGGTAAATCTGTTGTGATGTGAGATGGAGCAGCACAATGTTAAATAGATCCGGAAGTAAGACCAATGCATTGCTGCAAATCAAGGGAATGTGTTGGATCTCTGCAGAGAGTGTGCTGCTTCCACAACAAGAGTACGAGACCTTCTCTGCAACATACTTCTTTTTAGATCGTGGCTTCTTTAGCAAAATTACCTGTAAGACCCAACTGAAACAAACAATTTATTTGGACTTTAAAGTTGCTTGAAACTTGTGCACGGATTTGTATGCTTCACACGACTTGACTAGAATTCCTTTAGGGTAATTAGGGTCTAAATGAAGTCATAAGTTGGATACGTTACTAAACATTGCACATTTAAGGTTATAGATCTGCCACCTTGCTGAAATAATTGATCAACAGGTCAAACGGTCAGTAAAGCCCCCCAATATTTATATAGCGTCAACATATTACGCAACGCTGTACAATGTCCATGGTCATGTCACTAGCTGTCTTTCAGAACTTACAGGAACTTAAGGAACTTACAATCTAATATTCTTACTATAGTCATATGTCTTTACCACAATCTAAGATCAATTTGGGAGAAAGCCAATTAACCTAACTGCATGTTTTTGGAATGTGGGAGGAAATTGGAGTACCTGGAGGTAAGCCAAGCAAACACAGGGAGAACCTGCAAACTCCATGCAGATAGTGTCCTGGCCGAGATTCCAACCTGGGACACAGCGCTGCAAAGGCCGGAGTGCTAACCACTGAGCCACCGTGCTGCCTATAATAAAAGTCTATGGGAGGACACTTGCTGTCAGGTGCTGATTGCTGAGGCCATTACCCACCTTTGCCAGCAGGGGGCACTGGAGGGGGGAGGCAAGAAACACCATTCCACTAAAAAAAAAAAAACCAATGGCATTTCAACAGAAATAAATACAGCAATACAGGACTATAGGGAAGCTACAACAAGTTAGTAAAGGGGCAGCGCTAATAGCAGCCATGAGCAGGAATTGAATTTGACCTTTTTATTCCAGCTTTGCCTTTCACTGTAGAAGGGCAATAAAGCCGCCCAATCACTTCTACAGGCAGCAGACGTGGCATCAGATGGGTTACAAGGGAGCTCCATAGAAGTGCAGACACCTCAGTCAGAAAGAGTAATGTGACAACAACTTAACCTTATTGGAATAAAGCCAAGCAACAAGTAATAGAAAAAAAGAAATCCGACAACATAGCAGTTAACAATTGAGGGGGGAGAGACTAATGGTACCACATTCCTATATACATTACACAATTTCATTCTTAGGGACTTTTAATGTAACTTGCACATATTCAGTATTAAAATAACTGTTTATTCCATTGCATATACATAAAAGATTCTTTGAGATCCATTATCAAATTTTTCATGAAACTGAAGCAAGGTTAGATATTTATTGCTTAACGCGTTTCGCCATCAGGCTTCTTCAGAAGGATATTTCAAGAAATTGTATAAACTTCATATCTGTAGAACGCCATACAATGTTCTCTAAATTTATAAGCAATTTCTCCATCATGTTCCAAATGGTGTCTAGAAACCATCACCTTGCTGGAAATGTTATTCACCATAAAAATAATAAAATATCAATAATACTTAATATTCACAGGAAGGGATCCCAACATTCATGTAAGGCATGCTGCAACCTTAAAGCAGACTCAAACCCAGGGAGGCTCTTGGCTGCTCCTTCTGCACATGCTCTAAAATCTAGCATGTGCAGAAGGAGCCCTTTCATTAATGGAAGAAAAAAATTGCCTATTTCACGCAACAGCAGTGGGATCATCAATCATTTTTCCCCATCTACGTCACGCGATCTCGCGCCTGCGCAAGGTATCATCAGGTGACGTAGGAAGTCATGCATCCAAAGAGGCTTTGGCTGCTCCTTCTACGCATGCCTGATTGCATGCACAAAAGGAGCGTTTTAATGTGAGGGTGAAAAAAATTGTTGATCTCACGTATGCGCAGTAAAAGAGGGTCTCCCCCCATCTAGGTCACCCAATCTCGCGCCTGCGCAGTGCAAGATCTAGTGACGTAGTAAGAAGAACACGGAAGAAGAAAGAAGATGATGTTGGCCCCCTCTGCTTCCTCTGTGACAAGCCTAAGACACATACCAGGATGACGCGGGACCGAAACGACCCCGGTTGACATGGATGCAGCGCGACCGAAACGACCCCGGTTTGCTCCTTCTTGTGCTCCAACCTTGCAGCTATGCTTAGGTCAATGAATTTTATGTAAGTAGCAAATTCCTTTTTTTTACATCTCCTAGGGGGCCGGTAAGGTGTCCAGGATGGGGTGGGGTAAACAAAAAGTCTTCATATTAAACTAATAGATGGAATGCAATCAGACAATGCAGAGAGCTGGTGCAGTACAACTATGGCTGGAGCAAACACAAAGCCTTGGGCATTTATTTGAGAGCTTTTCAAGGTTTTACACATACAACCGATCGGCTCGCTTCTTAAAATTCCAATAAGCTACACAATGTTCAGTAGGATATATAAAAAAACGAATGCAGATCGACAAAATGCGATTCACCTAACCTGCTCTCAACATCCATTTAAACTACAACCAGAGCACAAAACGGCATCATCTCCGCTCCTTCATTCCACTGCTTATTGAAGGCTGCCTATAAAACCCAGGAAGAAAGTTTGACCCCCGGACAAGCCAAGAATCATTGCCAAATGATTCTGCTTTGTACAACATAGATGCCTAATCATCGCCTCTCCTCCAGACAGCTCAATGCAGTATAATGAACGGAACATCCATCATTGCGATGTAAAAGGAAACAAAAGGCTTGTAAAAAATGTATTGCTAAAATGCACGACGCAAAACAGATGCAGAAAACGTCCGGTCAAATTACTGAAACCTCACTAATGCTCGCTCTCCTGTCACGATCTGCATCTTAAGCATCTATTTATACGGCATCCAACGGTGGTCTCTCTGCCGGGCAACGCGCCAGAGCAGGGTGGGGGCCGCTGTTCCTCTTTTTGGCGGCTCTACCCACTGGAGCACCGGGGCTTAAACGGCGCCCATGCATTACGGCCTGACAAGCTGCTTATAGGATATGCAAACATTAGACGAAATGCCGGCTATTTTAGCCGTCTTTTAATGTGACAATGCAAACGGCCTGGATTCAGCAGAAAAAACTCGAAGGTGTGAAATGAAGATGCTTGCGAAGCCTCTGCGTGCTGCCCTTAATGAGCTCCCCCGAGCCACGGGCAAACCAATAACAAATTGTCCTCTCTGTGTATCACGTATCGAAGAAATTGGACAGAAATAAAGACGAGAAAAGCCTGAAGCTTGTCAGAGAAAATTAATTGAACTTCGCCATGCCAGGAAAACACTGGTAATAAAGCCACCCCTGGCAGAATTAAGGTTTTCAAACTGTGAGGGGGGGGATAAAAAAAATAAATAAAATCGAACAATTTATGGCAGTAATTTATTTTGAGTTTTTTAAAAGTGCTTGATGGTCCTTTCTGTGTTTGCTGCAGGAATCCCAGAGGAGCCGTGAAAAGAGCAATAAGAAGGATGTTGAAGAAAGGACCGCGTTCTAATGTCTTGCCCAGCTTTTTTCACTCATTGCTTGTAAATATGAATTTCTGCTGCTTAGACAGTTCAGGACCTGTGCTTAGAAATATGGACACCTGGCCCAGCATCTCCGGGCACCATATACATGGCAGTGTTCTCCCCGGCCCCTTTTGTCTGGGAGCACCACCCGGCTCTTTTCAGTAACTACCTGGCTGTTTTTGGGGGGTTACTGAAGAGTTTGGTAACAATACAGGGGCTGCCACCCACCTACAATTTATTCCCACCCGGCTTAAAAAAAATTTCTGGGTTGAACTCTGCATGGGGAACAAAGTGTGGCTCCAGGGATGGACAACCTGACTCAGAATCAAGGAGTCATCCAGGCCAATCTGAAAGCCATTAGATAAAATAAAGGAAACAAAGGCGAATGCCATCAATGACGGTCAAGGGATTGTTCCACTCAAAACCAAAATAAAGGACGGTCACGCCACTTAGTAGTTTCTTTTCTCTTTGGGACGCACTAAGGAGGAAGCAAGGATCACTACAGCTGGTGGGCAAAGATAAGCAGGATTGGGGTCCCTATTGGGCAAAATGAAATCAGTGGTTACATCAGCCCTACAAATGTCCCATACTGGTCAGTGTTCTCCCCAGACCCCTTTTGTTGGGCGCACCACCCGGCCCTTTTCAGTAACCACCAAGTTGATTTTTAGGTGATTACTGAAGAATTGGGTCACAATACTGGGGCTGCCACCCACCTACAATTTCTTACCACCCGGCTTAAAATGATTTCCGGGTTGAACACTGGTTAAGGCAGCCTTTCTCAACCTTTTTAACTTGGGGGGCCCTTGAAATAACTTTACGTAGGAAGCCCCTGCTTTAGCTGCTAAAGCCAGGTGGCCAAAAAGAGGCACAAATTGCACATGAACCCTTAGAAACCTCTGGAGGAACCCCCAAACTCTGGTTGGGTTAATGACTGGTGGATAAAGAGGTGAGTCAAATCTATAATCTTGTACAATTATACAAAGTATATCCAGTCTCAATTTCAATGCGTTTCACAGATTCTGCTTCCTCAGGAGGAATGCCATAAATACTGGTATTGCCTGATTAAATTAAAAAGAAAAAAACAATCTATTGTCGTATAAATATACAAACAAAATATAAGCACACGTTTCGCAGACTCTAAGGTCCAATTATATTATTTTCATATTAGACTTTAAAGTCCCCTTTCCATCAAATCCCATCATATAAAAATGATAAAATGTATTTCAACATTAAAAAGAGAGGGAAATCTATTATTGTATTCAAAATGTATCCACGCATTTCGCAGCCTCTGCTTCCTTTGAGATCTGCATCAGAGTCGGTATCTGCAGGTGGCCCTGAACTTTTCTCTATTTATATTGTAAAAAGATCAGCCGAGATTCCTTTAGCATATTCCAATCATTAAACATTCGTCTTCTAGTCCTGAATATACTCTGTATGCAGAGACGCTGCTATATTGTGTCAGACGTATTCTGTCCAGGGCCATTGGATGGGAGCTTTGCCCTGTGGGTGCCATCAGAGTTAATGGCGGTTGATGTTTATAATAGATGAGATGTATCAAAGGAACTCTGATGCCGGCCTCAAAACTTCTGAGGAATAAGGAGCTGTGAAACGCGTAGATATATTTCGTATACGGTAATAGATTTGTTTCTCTTCTTAATGTGTAAATAAACTAATTGTATTCATCTTCAGATGATGGGATTTCGATGGAAAGGTGACTTTAAAGTCCAATACGGAAATATTACAAATGGACTCCAATATTGTAACAAAGGAACGCCAACACCACAATCGGTCCTTTCTCCTCACATGTGATGTACAAGCATTTGCTTCACGTTGTTTCTTTCCATGAATAGAAAATGTTCTGGTACACGCAGCGAGTTTGTGTTGTTTTGTGTCAGTTTTGGTTTTGCCTGCAACATTTGGCAAGGATTACAACATGCAGAACTTACTAAAGCTTCCATTCAAGTCAATAAAACGCGTGGGCTGATGCTAAGGCTTTTGGCACATGGTTGTAGAGCGCAACAGCGAGGATCTTTCCCCGGATCAAAAAATATAAATCAAAAGGCTCTAAAACATCTGCAACCTGCCCTATAGACATTTCAGAGCCATTTTTGTTTTAAAACCCATTGGAACTTAAAAAGCTTTATTTATAAATGGTGAATTATTGGTCATATTTTGGATCCTTCTGCCACCTAGTGGTCAATCATCAAAAGTGCACAGCTGTAACAGGAAATAAATAAGGAATTGAATTTTACAAATACGAGGGAAAATTTATACATAGAGTTCTAAGATTCACTAAAGTCTAAAAGACAAAAAAATATATACCGTATTTTTCGCCTTATAAGACGCTCCGGAATATAGGACTCACCCAATTTTAAAGGAGATAAATCTAGAAAAAAAGATTCTTAAAGAATATTCCCCTTCTGATCACTCATGTGCCATTCATACCGGTATTCCCCTTCTGATCACTCATGTGCCATTCAAATTCCCTTTCTGATCACTCTGTCATTCAAACTCCCCTTCTGATCACTCTGTGCTTTTTTTCTATTGTACGGCAGTTAGGACAGGGAACAGCAGGTGGCGCTGTGCCAGCTTCTTTCGCTTTGCTTTACAGACAGGAGAAAACACGATGCTGGCAGAGAGAAGAGAGACACGCTGCAGCCAGAAACACACGCAGGATCCGGGTATCGGGTGAGGATAATATTTGAATTATTTTTTTTAACACATTTGTCGTATAGGACGCACTAACTTTTCCCCCCCAGTTTTGGGGAAGAAAACGTGCGTCTTATATGGCAAAAAATACGGTATGTCCTAATGATATATGTCTTTCAATAAAGGATAGGCCTTCTGTCCCTTACAGACAACCACATATTCTTAATCCCTGTGGCTACAATTAATGCTCAGTTTAGAATGGCTTCACTTGTAGCCACCATACTGTGCCGTACAGAGCTGGGACTACAAGTGTAACCATGCCCACCCATCATATACAATGCAAGGAATCCTGGGACATGGAGTTTTTTTAAGCAGGAAGCTGACACTGCAGCCACTCTGCTGCCCTCTAGTGTTCAGCCAGAAATACACTAGCAGCTTCTATACAGATTACACAGAATAATATATATATAGAGAATTGAATACTTTATTGTTTATTAATGTAAGGACTATGTCTTTGGACCTCCTTTAACCTTCGTGATATTTAAAATAAAAGGATCCCCTGTACTGTTTAGACCAGTGAAGAACTACAATTCACAGCATGCTGCTTTATAAAGTTGCTTAGCAGCAGCAAGTTGCTTAATAAAATCTACACAAGATTTGAAACACAATTTACAGAGATTTTTACAATCGTTTACAGTTGTTCTTTCGCTCGCTGTATTTACAACGTGTCCCTGCTGTGAGATTATTACAAATTCAGCACCACGTAGGAGAAATTTCAAATCCATTATAAAAAGTGTTTATCTTGTCTGCCAATAACCGACCGTCGCTACAAAAACGCTGACTCGGATGCGAATTCCTAAGAGGTGAATTTCTATTAACACATTAGAGGTGCCATGTCACGGTATAACAAAGTATGGCAGTAAATGGGAGGAGCGGATTCATGAATATTCACCCAGATTTAAAGGACTAATTCACTTCTGTAAGGAAGAAACCACTGATCTATCCACATGATAGAAGCGGGGCCACTAAATAGAGGTGAAAAGATGAGTGAGGAGTATTGGAGGTGGGCGATGATGAGCAACTGTGGTGAAGAAAGAGCTGTGTATGGGGTAGGTAGGTGGGTAGGTAGACTGGATAAATGGATAAGTTTGGCTGCAGCATTCATAATAGATTGTAGAGGAGAGAGTCGGGTTTAGACTTATTAGCATTTCCTAAAGCTCAAATATGGGTTGTGATGTCACATGTTCTGCAAGCGGACACCTACCCATTGCTAGGTTCAGACTGGAAGAGAGGTGGTTACCGCTTCCATACCCCTGAACCACCTAATCGGTCACCCACAGAGAAGCAGCAGTGTCGCTGGAAGGTAGGGGTCTGCCGTCAGTTTTCAGGTGCATTTACAATTGCTCCCCTGCTGAGATTCCTTACCTAGCACTGGATATAATGTCATGGGGGCCAATAGACTAAACAGGCATGCACTTGTACTATAGGTGCCCATACATTGCAGTATAGTATATTATGACACGGGCGCCATTTTGGAATAGACCTAACAAAATAAAACACACATTAGCTGGATGATTCTGGTAGCTATTTAACATTTTGTAATGCAAACTATAAAGAAATAAGTTATACCCTTTAAAATAGTAAAAATAACAAAGCAGCCTATAAAGAAAGTTACCAAGTTCAACAAATATGAGCATGGCGGTACACAATCATTGTGTCATAGGTCTCTGGAGGACGGTAGGCTGTAGGGAGCCGATAGTGACTTCAGATTCCTAAACCACTACAAACATGGCTGATCATTACAGTATTACTATGGTCGGTGGAAAGTTTTACTATGTAGGCGACATTCTTTGATGTAATATTTCTGGCTTTATGGACATTTTTGAATAATATAGCTTACGATTGTGAACTCTAATGAATGCACTGGGCTCTGATGAAAGTTCAGCGACATTTAGGCAGCGGCCTATTTGGATTTTTTGATAATGGACAAGCAACGTAACTGATACATGTGAGAGGTGAACTGTTGTATCATAAGAAAAAAAACTATTAAATACTTCCTGAGGTTTGAGTGCTTTTTATTGTTTTTTATCCTGGTAATGACCCGGACAAAGCCGAAGATGGCAGTCAGACGTTATATGAAACGCTGATCCATTTATTACAAATCTAATTTAAAAAAAATCAGAAATGTAAGAAATTAAAACTCTGACAACAGTGCAAGTGTTACAGAGAAGAAACAAAACTCGGTAACAGGGGATCAGATGGCGTCTCGCTAATCAGTGTCACACCAGAGGTGACATTCCAAGTGTCATGACGCTGAATGTATGAACCGCAAACAGCAGCCACCTCTGCTCAGCCGGCTGTTTATCTATTGATGTGCACCTCTAGCTTTCTAGAAGATTTTACAATATTTTAGTTCTCTGATGTGTTGTACTCACCAACGATGTTTCTGGAACTTCCAGAATGTTGTTGTCCAGCCTTTTCTATTATCAGTAATTACAATGTACAGTGATCTGGGAAAAGAAGCTTAACCTCTAAAGAATTATATTAAGTGAGCAGAGAATTGTCCTACCTATTCCAACAAATTGATGGGGTCTTGGGGGTTCACACACAATGACACTTGGTTGCTGAAATAAACTGAAACCCCAATACTCGGGGGTCCCAGAACAGCAACACACCAACACTGGGCGTCCCAGAACAGCAATGCACTTGGCAGTCTAAATAATCGGATATACTGACACTTTGACAATCCCTGAATAGTAACACGATGAACTTGAACCCCATACGAATTAAAACTCTATGGTATGCTGTTGAATAAAATATCGCCCGCATATAATGATTCGACAGGAGTATCGCCACCTTCTGGAATCCCTCCACATTGCATTCACTAACAATTTGTGGATCGATTTGTAAATCTTATTATAACTGGAGACGATCACAGATCCAATAAACTTTTCTGCAGTAAAAATAAAAAAAGAGAGCGATCATCAGAGACTTCATAAAGCTCAATTATAAACCAATAACAGTCCTTGTCACTGCAGCTCACCTGAAGGACCAAGCTCTTTTATTGCCAACAGAACTACAGCTGCCAGTTCATATTAATATTTGTTTCCACACCAACTGTATCTACCTGAGGAAAGTACAATCAAAGCCCCTTGTATAACAGCCCAAACAATTCTTTTATCCAGTTACTATTTGATGGACAAACCTCAAACAAAAAATCTTCTATTTCCCCTGTTGTTGCCAAATGTCACCCCCTTACCCTCCCAGACGCTGCAGCACTTGGAGGGTTTAAGTAACAAAAGCAGTGCAATCAATCCAGAAATCAGTAGGCAGGACTAGGTGTAGGTCAGACAATTCACAGCCTTAGGAATCAGCAGTGAGAATGCTGCTTTCTACACATCATTTTTCCCTCCCACTGTGGGGGAATCAAATACAACATACAGGAGAGTGAGAATAACAGGAGCAGTGCAGCATCATTGTCACCCCATCACAGGAAGCTTTATTCGTGGGATGGCACGGGAAGGTCTGTGGAACTATGCAGTACACAGAAGACTATAGGTGCAGATGAACTGAATCAAATCAGACCTAAATTCAACATTTTTACTTTACACAAATGGGTAGACAATTCCTTTACATAAAGTAAAAATTGTATTCATTTTTTTTTTTTTCGTGCAGCACTTCCCGCCTTTATCTCCGCTGTGATGAAGACAAAATAGGAGCACAATGCCACCCATGATACTTACGTCATGCATCCCTGGGGGCTCTTGGCTGCTTCTTCTGCACATGACCAATCTCGGGCATGCGCAGAAGAAACCCTTTCTTTATTGAGAGAAAAAATTGCCCATCTCACGCATGCGCTGTGAGATCAGCAATCTTTACCCCAAATACGTCACCTGATTCTGCACCTGCACAGTGTAAGATCAGGTGACATACGAAGAGGAACCTGGAAGAAGAGAGAAGATGTCAGAGCCCGGCGCTTCCTCTGCATTAGACCAGAAACGGATACCAGGACGACACGGGACCCAAACGAAAAAACCTCCCGACGGATCTACGAGATTAAAGGTTAAGTGTTCAAGCACATTTTAAAAGCTGTCATGTAACTTTCTTTTGTGTATGTCACCCACAATGCCTAAAAGCGGTACATTGTCTTTTATGAAAATATATTTTACAATATAATATAATAGTATGAGTATAATAAAGCTTGAAACACAAAATCAGTGCTCAACCCAGAAATTTTTGTAAGCTGGGAGGGAAGAAATTGTAGGTGGGTGGAAGCCCCTGAATTGTGACCCAACTCATCGGTAACCACCCAAAAACAGCCGGCTGGTTGCTGAAAAGTGCCCACCTAAAAAAAAGTCCCCAGCTAAAAGGGTCTGGGGAGAATACTGAAAATAATGTAAAAATAATAAAATAATTAAAAAAAAATGTAATAATAAATTTAACAATAAACTTTGCCATGATTTTGTGTTTCAAACTTTATTATACTCTTACTATTATATTATAAAATATATTTTCATGACAGACAATGTACTACTTTTAGACATATAAATTCAGTGTATTGCATTCAATACAGTTATTTAGTATTGAATGCAATACAAAATAGTTTGAAATTTCCACTGCGCCTCTAGCGACAGCTGTACACCTGACATCACCAGGAATTCCCGGGGAATGTCAGCGCACTCACCAGGGGCCGGATCAAGGAAGAGCACGGGCAGGACACTGGAGGACGCCAGAGGATGCCAATGGGACCAGGTGGGTGTTTATTTTTAGTGTGAGTCGGGGTTACCGGTTTCAGCTTGTTTTTTTTTTTACCCCGTGTCACACTCTGGCTTACCGCTGGGGAGGTTAAGATGACGCAATGAACATTTACCTCAGCTGAAAATCAGGATCACCTGGAGACCACACATCAGAATAGGAGTCTGAATGAAGTCTATGATGTTGTTTCAGGTAAGTAAAAAAGGCATTTTTTAATGAAATGATAGCTTATCTAAAGAAAACAAAGTAAAAGATTTATTACATTGGCCCAAAGCCATGTCTACAGAATGCACGCGAACAGCAGCAATAAGAAGTTGGCAGCAATAGGAGTTGTGTAGCCATGTAACAGGCTACATCCCTGTGATTAGGCCTTCAGGTAAAACACGTTAAAGGAAGAGGTGAGCGTGGCCTGGTCAGTGAAAACATTTTGGATCAAGGAAAACTGTTTTACTTGAAAAAGGAAAAAGAATTAAAATAAAAGCACTGTACCTTTATACGGAGTCCCTAAAGCCAGAATAAATTTCCACTTTTAAAGATTTGGGATCGAGCAGGGCTTTATTCCAGAATGGGACAGGTGATGCCCCTTCTGCAGCAAACATTTTTACCTGGCAAATCGCCATCTCTTCAGTCAAAATGAATGCACAGCTCAGCAATGGTTACCAAGATACCCGGCAATGCCAGCTTCTTTGCCAGGACGGAATGACCTCCCCAGCACCTGCCAAATCAAGATGGCCGAAGATCCAGGCGTCACCCGCAGTGAAACAGGGACAGTATAAAAAGGGTTTGGTTCCAATTTTAGGATTAGCAGCGGAGATGTGCACCAGGATCCCAAAATACTGAAGGCTGAGGTTGTTAGCATTTTATTCACAGTACTGAAATGTCAAATTTAAGGCTATGTAAAATCACAGATCCTGCAGCAAACTATCCAGACATTATCTACAAGCCCTCAGGAAATAGAAAGACAGGAAGTCATACCCAGCAGGGTACTTACCTGCAGACTCGTGCTGGGAAATAGAGCTTCTGCCAGGAGCGACAGTAGAAATTCGAATGATCGATGACGCGGATCCAGTCCAGTTCATCCATGGAGACCTCAATGTAGTAAGAGTATGACCTGCC
>NC_092861.1:152493146-152494832 GCF_032062135.1 Pyxicephalus adspersus | reverse complement strand
AGACTGATGGGACTGGCTCAGTGTTCTCTGTACAGCACTGCGGTATATAACAGAGCTATATAAATGTATAATAATTGTGTGTGACTGTGGGGGACATTAGAGTGTCAGCTCTTCTGTACAAACCTGATGGGACTGGCTCAGTGTTCTCTGTACAGCACTGCAGTATATGTCAGAGCTATATGAATGTATAATAATACTGTGTAACTGTGAGGGGGGTGCTCTCTATAGAGCACTGCCGTATAGGTCAGAGCTATAAAAATGTATATTGATAGCGTGGGGGAAGGAGGATCAGAATGTAAGCTTCTTTGGTTTAGAAACGGATGTGGCTGAGGTACTATATAAGACTGTCAATGCTCTCTAATACAGATGAGTCACAGCAGAGGTTGGTAGATTATTGGATACCCACCGGCTGTCTCGATCCCACAGCAGAAGCCGGACGTGGTTAATAATAGACGGCTGGCCCAGCTTCACCTCCAGCCCAGATCTGCAGTCATCTTCTATTGGGTGCCGGGAAAATCCGTGGTCTAGGTCATAGTTCTGAGTGTCACCATCTAAGAGGGCCGATTTTAGCTCTCCCTTCACTACCTGGGCACCGTACTTCATTGTTGCAATGTTCTCTTCAGGGACTGCAGGCAGAGAGGAACAATCAGTACTGATACTGCTGTAATGTCATACAAATATTAATAATTAACTACCTCTATATTACATACAAATATTTTTTGCTTACACATAAAATGTTTTTTTTTTATCTGGCTGAAGCCATTTTAAGGCACTTCTACAGAAAACCAAATAATTATATTCAGAGAGCACTAAAGCCTAAAGCAAAGCTAAATCCAAGAACAGAAGTTTTCTATATTGCAGCTTGCTAGTCCTTAGATGTGGTGGCTGCATTAGCTTTATTTTTTTCTCACTGAAGAATACTTTCTGCGAGTACATAAAAATACCAAGGAAGCAAGACTGAACTTTGCAAGTTTTGTCCAGCACCCAGACGTCTTATGGGCAGCCTACAGCAGTACACCTTCCCATTACAAAAAATAAAAATGTCAAACAAAGTTATCAGCTTTCTTACTTTAACTACACAACCCTTCCTCCCTTATTACACAGAATTTATATAGTGCCGACATATTACGCAGAGCTGTACAAAGTCCATTGTGATGTCACTAGCTGTCCTTCAGAGGAGCTCACAATCTAATGTCCCTACCATAGTCATATGTCATTACGACAGTCTATGGTCAATTTGTGGGGAAGCCAATTACCTAACTGAATGTTTTTGGAATGTGGTAGGAAACCTGAGTACCCGGAGGAAACCCACACAAACACAGGGAGAACTGGCAAACTCCATGCAGATAGTGTCCTGGCTGGGATTCCAACCTGGGACCCAGCGCTGCAAAGGCCGGAGTGCTAACTCCTGAGCCACCCTGCTGACCATTATATATCTATATAGGGGAGGAAGGGTTATCTATATATTTTATAGATGAGGAGTGTTTTAATTAAAATTAGGATTAAGTAGTTTAGATTGGCTAATTTGATTTTGGTGGATTCTGCACATCAAGTGTTGTCAGACTGTGACAGAAATGTGTTACTGGGAGGTTCATAAAATGTAAAAAAGAAAACTAATGCAGCAATCACATTCAAAGACCAAAATTGATTATATTTGTGTTTTTAGAGTTTTTAAGTATAACCATC
>NC_092861.1:152487727-152492232 GCF_032062135.1 Pyxicephalus adspersus | reverse complement strand
CATCCAATGATGAAGCCCCAATTCAATCTAAAGAGCCAATTACACCTAAACATCATCCAGCTTACACATTTAATGCTCCTCCAATATCTTTCATACCATAAAGATTGCTGCTTCTTTGTTTGGAAAGACATTGGAGGAGCATTAAATGTGTAAACTGGATCATGTTTTGCTGTAATTGGCTCTTAAGATTGAATCGGGGCTTCATCATTGGATAAAGTGTATGAGATCTCCATAATGTCAGTGTACTTCCATGTTTGTGGGGTGGTTTCAGCGGCCGAGTCTGTTACTTTGTAAATTTTCCTGGTTCCATGATATTGATATTTGTAAGATAACACATTTGGTTGTAAACATATCATCTGATTTCCTGAGGAAGCAGTAATATGTTGACGCTATAAAAATCCTGTTTGTTAATAATAATCCATAAAATGCGTTGAATATGGATTGATATTATACAACAATGTAACCTTGTTTTTGTTTTAAAATTGTGATAAATCATTTGTTACAGTTATGTCTGCCTAAAAAGTTTAAAAAGACTGCTTGAGTATGTTTTGTTTTCTGTAATATTTGGGATGTTTGCAGCTAAATTAAGTTTGCTATAAAATTGTGTTGGACAAATCTAAAATATGCTGTAGTTATGGTCTTAGCTCTATAATAAATATATACATTTATTTTGGATATAATACGTACTTAACATGCCGCGGTAGTTGAGATCCATGTCGCGGCTCTCAGAGCGCACTTTAATGGCATCCAAGATGGCGTCTGGGGACAGTAGCGCGGACGGTCTCACCACATTAAGGAGTTCGGTCAGGCTCATGAGTGGGAGACGAATTGCTGCCATTATCTCACTGTGGTTCTCCTTCGGGTTGTGACGGCACCAACGCATCAAGGCCTTGAAAATATCTTTCTCTGGAGCAGCAAATGAATCTCTCTGAACGATATCCAGAAGTGCACTCTGCCAACAAAATGGGGACATTCACTGGAAAGCTCAATGTGTGGGTGATTCACAGATACTCAAAACTGAGAGGGAGTCATGCCACGAACGTATAAACTATTGGATGATATAATCTACTTTCATAATCCCTCAATACCCAAATCCTACAAAAAATCTGCTATGTCCTCCCTGCTCTAAGATGGAGGTCTCTAAAGCAATCTGGTCACATTGGATCATCCAACCAACGTACAACACAAACTCCTCTCATTGAACAGTTCTATACTGTATTTGCTTAATTTAAAAATTTACTTACCGTAATAATAAATAATGGAAAAGAAAAAGAATACACGAACATCTGAAACTTCACCTGCCATCAACAGGCAAATCTAGCCAATCAAGCAGCTTGAAAGCCAAAAAGTCATGTGACCCCAAAACAGAAAAAAGTTTACTCATATGTTTTTTTTGGACAGTTTTAATGTGAAATTGACAAGAGTTTGCGCACATGCTTCAGTGTTACAGCACCAATACAATATGTGGGTGAGGTTAGACTATATAGCCTCCCTCCTGTTGTATGCTACTTCCCCCACCTTCTAGATTGTAAGTTCTTAAGGGCAGGGTCGTCTTCTCCTCCTCCTGTGTCACTGCCTGTATCTGTCTGTCATTTGCAACCCCTTTTTAATGTACTGCACTGTGTAATATGTTGGTGCTATAAAAACACAGTTTAATAATAATATTTATTCAGAGATCACACAGCCCTTATTATCATCCTCCTCACAATGCCTGGCATTGAAATTCAGATGCAAAAATATTTTCATTTCAGTAGTTGGAGATACGCACAGGACACATTAAAGTTAAACTTATGACAAGCTATTCAGTAACCTGCAGAGATTTTGTAATATTTCCCGCAGGAACTACTAGCGGCACCCATATACCATTCCCATGATTCCCATGACACAGACGCTGCTTGTACACTGATGAATATGTATGGGTGATGTGATCACTGAGAGGATGGAGAAGTGGATTATAGGTTAAGGCCAGTGGTGGCCATACCTTGGACAGTGAGAGTGGAATGGAGAAGGGGATTGTGGGATAAAACCAATGGTGCACCATACTAAAAACAGTGAGATGAGGATTGTGGTGTGGTGAAGTGGATAAGGGATAAGAGCATTGACATATTGTATCTTGGACAGTAAAAGGAGGGTTGTGGGATATAACCAGTGGTGCATTATTCCATGGACAACAAGAGTGGTATATGGTCAGAGGAAAACTATCCATTGTACAGTGAGAGGAGCTTGTCGGATATGAGCAGTGGCACACCATATTTTGGACGGTGAGAAAAAGTTTCTAAGTTATGACAAGTGGTGCACCATACGTTGGACAATGAGAGTGGGGTATGGCCAGCAGAAGTCTACACCTTGGATAGTGAGAGGAGTTTAAGGGATATGGCAAATGGCGCACCATACTTTGGACAGTGAAAGAGAATGGGGAAGGAAAAAGATGTGCACTATGAGCAGTAGTATACCATAACATGGAGAGTGAGAGGAGGTCCGTGACTGAGGAAAGGATTGTGGGATATGACCAGTAGAATGCGATACCTTGGCCATTGAGAGGCCTTTGAGGGATATGACCAGTGGGGCACAGTACCTTGGACAGTGAGATTTGGATATGACATGTGTTGCACACACTTTGAACAGAGATATTGGGATACGGCTAGTAGAACACTCACTATCCCTTGGACATAGGAGGGGTTTGTGGGATATGGCAACTGGCGCACCATTCCTTGAACAACAAGAGTGGGACATGACCAGTAGAACACCATACCTTGGACAGTAAGGGGATGTGTAGGATATGACATGTGGTGCACCATACATTGGACAGTGAAAGGGAATGGGGAAGGAGAAAGATGTGCAATATGACCAGTAGAGCACCATTACATAGAGAGTGAGAGGAGGGTGGTGACTGAGGAAAGGATTGTGGGATGTAACTGGTACAACAACGTACCTTGGAGAGTGAAAGGAAACCTTCACTGGACAGGACCTCCTGTGCGTTGCGATCCATGAACAGACAACATGTGGAGCTGAGCTTCCCCAGAGAGTACAGGCTCGCTGCGTCATAAATCAAGGAGACGTTCTGGATTTTCAGGATGGTACACAGGTACTCAGAAGTGGAGTCTTCCAGCTCCGGGAAGCCATATTTATGTGCCAGACTAAGAAAATCAAGCAGAACTTCCTCTTTTTCCTCCCTCAGGCTAGCCCGGCCTGTGTATATGTATTTTATCAGCATGGAGAAGGCCTCAGGTGTCGTGTCCTGCAAAAAGATCTCTGCCTGGGGTTGGGATTCCCGCATACCTCCGTATAACAACGCTCTGCATAGAACAAATACATATATACATATTAGATCCATATACACCTCCATATAACACATTGTAAAGCTAATAATTGAAAGTTAATGATTGATAGATAATGTACATTACTGGATATGTAAACACCAAAAACCACAGCAAGGGTTTCTAAGGTTCATTTCACATAGGCAGATAAAGAGCAGAGAGGGTATTGTGATAAAATCCAGAACAGCTTGCCCTGCATTGCGCGGGATGACATACAACAGCTAGAAATGGTCTGACAGCAAAGAGAAGAAGCTTTGATTGCCCAATCACCTCCTCAAATCACCTTCTATATGTTGATGCACCTGCATGGAGGAAGGTTACAGTTTTCCTTACATTACCCCCTGCCTTCCCAGGGTTAAGTCAATACCCTTCTGGGTAGAGTCCTATGGAATGCAAAGCAAGCCAAATATATTCTTTTACAGGTTCAACTACATACTATAATGTAATTTGGGGAGATTGAAGGAGGCTAAGAGAGGTTGGGGACAGATTTTAAATTTTTTTTTACAGTTTGTTAGGAATTTGTTAATAGTTTATAGTCAATGGTTCATACACAGGTGCACTTTAAATCTTTATACGTCTCTAAATAATACACAATTGTCCAGTGATTCTCCACCTTTTAACATTGGGCACCCCAGAAAAAACTTTCAGGTCTTCAGGGAACCCCTTCTATAATTACTATATCCACAGCTCACAGTACATTAGTGCAATGGCCAGTGGGAAGAATGTCACTCTTACAGATAGCCAAAAAGATCATTGGTGTCACTTAAACTGACCTGGAAGGTACAAACTGCTCATTGCACCACTAGCACCCTCTGAAGGAACCTGAGGGTTCCATAGAATCCTGGCGGCCACAGGCAATATACAAGCCAGAAAATGAAGCCACACATTTATATATCCAATAAGCTATATAGACATAGAGAACACCTAGAATATTACCTGAAATTTACTGTGATAGTAAAGGACAATATGAGATCAGTGGGTGCACAGATACAGCTGAAAGCCATCTGTAAGGTCTGTGAATATGTGGAATCGGCTCCCTCAGGAAATAAATTCAGCAAGTACTATAGATTGCCTTAGTAAAAAGCTGGATGATTTCTAGAAGCACAGAATATAACTGGGGATTAAAGCTTTAAAGTAAAGATAACAGACTGCTGATCCAGGGAACATCCGATTGTCTCATGGAATCAG
>NC_092861.1:152485546-152487353 GCF_032062135.1 Pyxicephalus adspersus | reverse complement strand
GCTAATTACTTTCTGAATCATGTTCAGGTGAATTATACCCGGCCTTGCCTAGGAAGTCAGACTTTTATACAAGTGGATTTTTTTAAATTTTACTAATAATAACAAAGAAGATATAAGGCTGTGTACGCACCTGCAACTTTGGTCCCTGGAAAAGATCTTTCATGATCATCTCCAGGGACAAAAGAGTGACAAATGAATGAAGGAGCTCTGTACACACAACACCGCTCTGTTCTATGGAGTGGGGAGGGGGAGAAGGAGCGAGCGGCACCCCAATGTGGTCTTCCCAATTGACTTGTATAGCGGTTGTTCTACTTTGGGCGTCAGGTGACTGCTGTGCACGTCAGATTCTTGCCCAAGACAAGCCCAACCGTTCATTTCGGACAAGAATTGACCAGTATTTAGTCTAACTAAACTAACTGTCCTTCTGAGGAGTTCACAATCTAATGTCCCCCCCATAGTCATACTTCTTTAATACAGTCTAAGGACAATTTTGAAAGGCAGTGAATTAACCTAACAGCATGTTTTTGGAATGTGGGAGGAAACCAGTGTACTTGGAGGTAACCCACACAAACATGAGGAGAACATACAAACCAGTGTTCTCCCCAGCCCTATTTAGCTGGGTGCACCACCTGGCTACTTTTGGGTGGTTACTGATGCGTTGGGTCACAATTCAGGGGCTGCCAACCACCTGCAGCTTCTTCCCACCCAGCATTAAAACAAAATTCTGGGTTGAACACCGCAAACTCCATATAGAAAGTGCCCTGGCTGAATTGCGAACCTGGGACTCAAATGCTGTAAAGGAAATAGTGCAAAGCTCTGAACCAATCGTCTCATGTGTGTACATAGCCGAAGTCTTTATTTATTTTCAGAGTGTTGAAGCAGCACAAGCAGGTGAAGTGGTGACCAGAGTAAAGCCTGGCTGCCTCTCGAAGGAGATTTTGGATAAAAAAAGCACCAGGTAGATGTTAAGGTCCAGGAAGACTATGATCCCAGTCGCTGTGCCCCCCCCTCCCGCTTTATAGAATTGACATGAAGGGGAAAAATCATGGGTGACCTAAAAACAAGGCAGTGCCCCTTTTATGGCCTGATGATGGAAGACTAGTTACACAGACAGTAGGGTAATGGTTTTAGGCGGCTCCCTGTCTGATGGTCACTGTTGACTTTGTCTCACATGAGTGGCTGTTTATTGCACCCATTGGGCATCAATGAGGTTGTGGTAACTGCACCGATCCCTCGCCAGCAGTGTGGAATAACCCTAAAATGCCGGTCCTATTCAGTTTAATTTGTGTTGACTCAACCAAAGGTAATGAAGGAAGCAGAGAGACAAATGATGGTCAGAAGGTAAAAAGAAGGTGAAGAATTAGAAGGAGCAGCAAGGTAAAGGGAACCGGTTCTGGTGACTTCCTTTGCTGGGGATTGAATGCCCCACCAGGGGAATGGAGACAAAGATGGCCGGGCTTTGGTGACCCTGACTGGTGTGCTGGAGATGTGCATGGCAAGCTGGAGAGAAAGCAGTGCACTGATCTGCCCGGCACCTATAGCTTGGCGCACCACCTGGCACTGTTTTTAGGTGGTTGCTGAAAATTTGGGTGACAATACTGGGGCAGCTATTACATTTCCAGGGAGAATATTGCAGAGGTTAGGTGGTAAGACTGAGACCCAATGACCCTGAAAGAGAACTATGATAGGGCGACTGTCTGCCCAATTACCGGAGAACCTTTAGTATTTATCTGCCCCTATAATGGGGTGAAAGTGAAAAGATCTGTCAGTGCCCGGGTACAACAAGAACAAACCAACCAAATCAAGG
>NC_092861.1:152482843-152483857 GCF_032062135.1 Pyxicephalus adspersus | reverse complement strand
GTCCCCCCCCCCAGTCACACACTATTATTATACATTTATATAGCTCTGACATATACCGCAGTGCTGTACAGAGAACACTGATCCAGTAAATGCTGCGAGGGGGTGTGATGATAGAACAGGAAACACAGAGGGTCCGAGTGACGGGTGGACTGGCAGGCGCGCCCTGAGGCTCCCCGGGCGGACGGACACCGACACACCGACAAATATCACATCCCAGATTCACTCACCAACACCACTGACAGCTTCTTCCTGCGCCTCACTCAGCCCCGCCCACCCAACGCACTACATACGTCATCACGCCTGTACGCCTTAGCACGAAAACCTCCATGTTGAGTTTGGGCAATACCTCCGTGCAGGAGGGGCTGACTGAGTGACAAAGTTTTTCCCTTATCCAAGATGGCGGCTGTTATTTAGTAGAGGCCAAGGTAATCCTGTGTTTTTGTCTCCGCCCGTTGTCTTCAAAATAATGGCCGGATACATTATCACTCAGCTGATTGCTGTTAGTTTTCTGATTGGTGAATTGTCTCCTGTCAAATTCCCTGGGCTGAGGGACCTGAAGGAGAAAAGAGAGTGGACCCTGGAATGTCACTCAAAGAGTTTGAATTATTGTATTATTATTTTTTATTATAAAATGTTGGATCTCCGTTACAGTATACTTCAAATATGAATACAAATATCACCACTTTTACTAGTTTGGGAGGGGGGGGGGCTTTTACTTTACCCCCCATTGTGGCAGTGGTACCAACCGTTCTCTGGTCACATGAGAGACAGTCACCCTATCAGAACACCTTCCTCTCTTGTCTTAGTAATTGGGCCTCCACCATTGCCCTACACAGTACCCTGGGTGTAATTCTCGGTATCTGTTCTTATTCTCTATGTATGGACTCTGCACAGTACCACTTCTCTTCACTTCTCTTGTTCTGAACCCCAGGTGTAATTCTCATTATCTGTTCTCGGTATATATGGACTGTGCACAGTACCACTTCTCTTGTCCCATACCCCGGGTGTAATTCT
>NC_092861.1:152456661-152481570 GCF_032062135.1 Pyxicephalus adspersus | reverse complement strand
CTCCGAGCTACTCCCAGGGTGAGTGTGCAAACTCTTCAATTAAGGTCAATTTTACTAGCGGGTATAGAAACCAATTATAAATAAATAAAATTAGAATGTAAGCAAACATTTCATATTTTAATTCGGTGACATGTTTCTCTCTGATATCATGTAAACACTGAGCTCTTGGCTTAATGTACAGCGCTGTGTAATATGTTGGTGCTACAAATACAGTTTATTAATATTATTAAGTGAAGCGGATCAATAAAGTGTAATATTTCACATCTCAGTGAGTGAGGTTATCAGGAAGGGGAATTACAGATTACACAGATCAATAATAATTATTCTCACCTCTGAGTTATACTATCACCTTCCAATCGTTTAACTCCCCTAGCGGTAATCCCAAATCACACTCAGGGTCTCTAAAAAGATTGAAAACCCCGCTTACCTTGCTCCATTGTCGTCCCCCGGCGTCATGCTGGTCCCTGCAGGTCCTGGGGACACGTCCTCCTCCGATCTCCAGCCGGCGAATGCACAAACGATCTCGGGGGTTTCCCGGTGACGTCGGTGCAGGCGGGAGGAGCGGCGGGAAATTCAAATAATTATGTATTGGATCTGTATTGAGTCCAATACAAAGAAATCTTCATATAATATATAATTATATTATATATATATTATACGTGCTTCTATACTGTTATAGTACATGTATCACTATTTTTTTATTTTAACAGATTTTTGTCTTTTTTTTTTTTTTTTTTATAAAAAGTTTAAAATTAATTTATAAAAATAATTAAATCATTTAATAAATATTGGACATATCTCAGTGAGTTATTCCTAAGAATTATAGCCTACAATGTAAAATAAATTTCTATGCAAAAAAGTAACGCTCTTTGCATGGAAATACGGACAGAATTAGAAGGCTAAGGGGGTTAATACACCTGAACTTTGTTCCCCCCTAAGTATCACAATACAAGGATGTTTCCCTCAGTAATAAAAGTCTATTGTGAGGTGTTGGGGAATCTTAAAATAAAAGGCACCACAACAACGTCATCCTCGCTCATGTGTTGCCTTAATTCACAGGGAAGGGGTGACCTAAATATTTTATCTAGTAAAAGCTCACATGACAAATAATTAAAAAACAAAAAGATAAAAAAAAAAACATTATGATGGTATGGGCAGAGTGGTTTTCATGAGTTTTGTTGTTTTCTCTTTCTTGGGTCCTTTGTCAATCTTTTCCTCTGCTTAGCTTTTACCTCTAATAAAAATATTAGATTATGTCAGCTTTAGGATGGAGTTATCACCATGGGCTCTAATTATAATAATTCCACTGAAAATGTATTTATAATATTCATTTATTTCTAACTCATTTCCTATAGTGATAGCTGTGCAGGTTGGATGATTGTCCACTAGGTGGCAGAACTAGTCATTGTTTTTAGGGATGAGCGAGTTTTTAAAACTTGATATTGTGGCAAGTTCAGCCGTTCTCGCCTACCTTAATTGTAAGTTAACTTTAACTTTTAATGCCATAATCGCAAACAGGATTCCCAGGGCTGCAAGAATGATTGCAGCCCTGAGAATCTATCGCGATCCTGGGGCACGAGAGGGGATCGCAGTGGAACTGCAGAAGAACTCTCAATGGAGTTTCCCTGTTGAAAGTTCATCTGCAGTTCAGTTCCCACAGTCACTGGGCTGATAAGTGGGAGCTTTGCGGTCACAGCTGAAAGGAGGAGGCACGCGAATGCCTCCAATCCACTGTAACTGCAGGCAAACTCTCATTAGAGTTTCTCCATGGAGAGTTCATCTGCAGTTCCACTGCAATCTCCGACACTAGAGGTTAATTAACCTATTGCCGGGGATCGCAAACAGGAGGATTCCCAGGGCTGCAAGAATGATTGCAGCCCTGAGAATCCACTGCGATCCCGGAGCACTAGAAGTTAACTAACCTTTACTGCCGGGAAACGTAATGATTTCCTCAATCTTCCGATGGTTTTTGCTAAATCAGTTCGCCGAAATTTCGCGGGCCCATCGGAAGTTCAAGGAAATCTTTGCGAGAATGCCAGAGGCATAAAGCCATGTGACATTTTTAGTGAAAATATTAGGTGGCAAGTCTTCCTATGTGACTTTTATGTAAAAATACTGAGCAGAGAATGCGTGCAATGGTAAGAAATGAATTAAGTTTCCAACACGGCCTGGTTTATTAAAGCTCCCCAAGGCTAGAGAAGATACACTTTCATCAGAGAAGCTGGGTGATCTAGAAAACTTGGAATGGTTTTCTTAAAATGCATTTGTTACTTGTTAGGAAATGTTTTCAATCCTGGGCTAGATCGGTTCCAGGTTTGCTGGATCACCCAGATGAAAGTGTATCCTCTCCAGTCTTGGAGAGCTTTCATAAATCAGGCTCACTGAAAGAACAGTGTGGCTATTTCTATTACTTATATATAAAGTGTAACCTGATTTATGTCATAATTATGGTGCTGGGTCACCAGATATTATATTTGGGCGTTTTTGTATGATACAGTCACCTCTAGTGAGTCATAAAACTGGCAGCAAAAGGAACCCTTGAAAAACTAAAAAAAAACTATCCATAGATCACAGTATATTAGTGTGGGGGTCGGTCAGTGGGAAGAATTCCTCTTACATTGCTGGCCAGTGGGAAAACTTCCATTCTTCCCATTACAGATAACCAAAAAGATCATTGGTGTTATTAAACTGACTTGAGATAAAAACTGCTTATCGTTTAAAGACCCCCTAAAAACATCTGGAGGAATCCTCGTTGGGAGACACTAGAACATCTTATAATACAGTTTATATATATATAGCACCAACATATTACGCAGCGCTGTACATTAAATAGGGGTAACAAATGACAGACAGATACAGACAGTGATACAGGAGGAAGAGAGGATCCTGCCCAGAAGAGCTTACAATCTAGGAGGTGGGGGAATATCACACAATAGGGGGGGATATGGAATGGTGGGAAGTAGTGAGGGATTAGGAGACAGAAGAAGACGGGTAGGTGAGGGTGAAGTGTTGGGATTTGAGGGCTCTTTTAAATGAGCAGAAAGTAGGGCAAGCCGAATAGGACGAGGAGACCATTCCAGAGAGTCGGGGCAGTGCTAGAAAAGTCTTGGAGCCGTGTGTGTGTGATGAGGTTATGAGTGAGGAAGTCATTAGTAGGTCATTGGAGGAGCGAAGAGAGCGGCAGGGGGATTTATCTATCAGAGCAGCAAGGTAAGTGGGACAAGAACTGTGGAGGGATTTGTGTAACAGGTAGGTAGGTGGGGGAGGAGCTGTGTAGGGATTTGAAGGCAAAGCACAGGAGATGAATTTGATTCTAAAGTGAAATGGAAGCCAATGAAGAGAACTACAAAGACACAGCAGAAGAGGAGAGGTGGGAAGGCTGTGTATGGGGTAGGTGGGTGGGAAGGCCGTGTATGGGGTAGGTGGGTGGGCAGGCCGTGTATGGGGTAGGTAGGTGGGCAGGCCGTGTATGGGGTAGGTAGGTGGGCAGGCCGTGTATGGGGTAGGTAGCTGGGCAGGCCGTGTATGGGGTAGGTAGGTGGGTAGGATGGATGAGTCTGGCTGCAGCATTCATAATAGATTGTAGAGGAGAGAGTCGGGTTAGTGGAATACCAGAGAGGAGGAGGTTACAGTAGTCCAGACGAGAGATGATAAGAGCGTGTACAAGGAGTTTGGTGGTCTCAGGGGACAGGTAGGGGCGGATTTTGGAGATGTTGCATAGGTGATAGTGACCGGACCTGGAAATATTCGGAATGTAGTATACAGTAGTAATTATAGGAAATGATTAACATAAAACTGTAGCAAACCAAAAGAAATCAAAAACACATCATGTAGTCTTTGGAACAATGATTTAATTTAAAATTTTACAGTTGAATGATAAAATATATAATTTCTGTAAACTTCATAAGTCTTGATTACATTACAAGGCACTTGAGGAGTAAAGAATCCCGTTCAAAATGAAAAAAAAAAAGTGATATGAGAAAACAGTATCATGTGTATGAGATAATACAGAGACCAGAGATGCCAGTAATGCCCATCTGGTCACATATATATAATCTGGTCACATGTATAATATAAGAATGATGGAGACTGTAATGGGCCCCAGAATGAAGGTATTGTAATAGCTCATATGGCATGGTAATGGGCTCCACAAGCACCCAATCTCCTTCACTTTGGTCCTTGTACACAGATCTGTCCCTGAAGGCTATCACACTGCAATGTACAGCAGAATGGACACATTATACAACATTTCTGTTATTTGTATTCACTTGTGGCCCGAGCCCTACACACAGAGCCACCACCCTGTGTCACCGAGTCTATGGCAATATTACATAATAACAGAGGCTGGCGATGACACTACAAGTCCCAGGATGTCCTGCCAGAGTCATTAGAAGAAAAGGTCAGAGATATTCCATATTTCTAGCTGCAGGTTTGCTTCATGTAAATCTGTTTTAGGTGTTGGAACGTATGTTGTCTATGTAAGTTCCAAAGATTTCCCCACTTACTTTTCTGCTGACTTCACAGTAAGGGGAAACTTCCACCAATGGAATCAAACAGCGATAAAAACTTCACAGAGGTCTCAACCTTTCTAAACTAAAACAGCAACGTTTGGCTTGGGCTTTAAAGCAAACCTGTTCAAATCCCAACTAGCCTGGCTTGTCTGCTGATAAAATAGCTTATAATCAACAGGAGTATTTATAAATCATTCCAATTCGCTCATAATTTCTGTTTATAGCATTTCCTATTGTAACAGCTGTGCATTTTGACAAGTGGCCACTAGATGGCAGAACGAGACATTGTTTTATTACGAACTGAAACCAGAGAATGGAATTTCAGATGATTGAACAGGGGAATAAATTATAAATAAAGCACCAAAAGTATGGTGTCTGAGAAAAGCCTGCATTGGCATACTTAATCTGGTTGACCATTCAAGTACTGAAACCAAAACACCTAGAACTGGTTCAGTTTTCATGGTGTTAGAAGTTTGAGGTCTCTGACCATTTCCAAGCTTTAATCACCCCCAAGGTACATAGGGAAAATAAAAGAAATGAAATATTCAAACAAGCAAACCTTAAAAACAAATCCAATATATGAACAGGGTCACATCCTGGAGTCGGCAATGTTCTGGAAAACATATAAATAAATCATTGGGGCTGCTCACCCTTCGTCGTGATTATTACTCGTTTCATTAAAGCTCTGGATAATAGAAATAGTAATTATTCTATTGGTTGCTGTGCACACCTCAACAAACACAAAATACATACAGGAAAAAAATAAAAAACTAGTGGCCAAATATCTATCCCAGGGAATGCGTGGCCTGGGGGGTCAGAGGTCAGGGGCGGACTGGGATTTGGGAAGATGGGGACAGACTAAGATCTGGGAGTTTGGGCAAACTTTCTAAATTATTTGCTGGCAAGTTAAATATACAGTGCTCAACCCAGAAATGTTTTTAAGCCGGGTGGGAAGAAATTGTAGGTGGGTGGCAACCCCTTTATTGTGACCAAACTTAGCGGGGTGGGTGCTGAAAAGTGCCGGGTGGTACGCCCAGCTAAAAGGGCCTGGGGAGAACCCTGAATATATATTAACTAGTCATTTTTTTCAGGGATTTTTAGCTTCATTTCATGTCCAATAGACACAAAAGATGTGATATGAAATCTCTTTAAAATAGGGAGATTTTACAGTTGTTACCCAACTTTTTTTTCTACCCCAGCTGCTCTGGTAACTGTAAAATTTGGGATTTGCCATCACTACCAAGGGGTGAAGCTTCCCCAGCAAAAAAAAAACTCCAAAGCTCACAAACATTCATCCCAGATAAAAGAATCTCCATCTCCCCCAACACCTGGCGGAAGTTAGCAATCAAAGCACCGGGCGCAGTAATGACTCGTTCAGTGTTCTCCCCGGCCCCTTTTAGATGGGCGGACCGCCCGGCACATTTTAGTAACCACCTGGCTGTTTTCAGGTAGTACCGGTAACAATACAGGGTCATCTATGGCTTCTTCTTACCCAGCCTAAAAACAATTCTGGGGAGAACATTGTTGCCCTTGGCTTTGGTGACAAGGGAACCTTTAGTCCTCTCCAGCTTCAGGAAATACTGCGTCACATTGGTGAAAATCTCTTTTTGGGTTATTACTGAAACTTGGCAACAGCTGGATTTTAAATTTGTGCCAAAATTGGATGATTGTTGTAAAACTTGATAAAGCTGATCGAGGCTTCTACAGAACCCAATCAGCACCAGACCAGTACTCATAACCAGAGCGGCCCCACAGCCAAAAATCACTCCGCTTAAATCTCATACAAAGTGTTTTTGTCTGCGGCTCGGCCATGTTTACTATAATTATAGTACAAATGAGGAGTGGAGTTCTGATATTTACACAATTACATAGCTTGGTCTGGAGGTTTGGCCGAACTCCAAGTCAGCTGTGAACAATAACACAATCTTTGTTTAATCTGAACCATTAATGACTCAGCTACCCAGCTCACAACCACATCCATTCACAAAACTGGCAGCCAGGCACAGAGCGTCATGTGACATAAAGAAGAACTCCGCTTTGGTTTAACGTTTTCTCCAGGTCATTTACAGAGCCCATAAAAAGTATTCACATCATTGGGAATCTTCAGACTTTACATTGATCGATTTTAAGGTCAGAGTGAAAACCGATCTCTGCAAAGTCACCTGAATGAATATCAGTGACAATATAACCCTACAGGGGGTGAATACTTTTTAAAGGCACTGCAGGCCCTCAATTCTTTATTACCAGATTTTCAGGGGATTTGATAAACCAACACCCAAGCTCAGAAAGCTGCACCACACCTGATCAAATATTCTGCTTTTATATCGCCCTCACAGGTCGTCATGCTCTACGGTGCCCGCGTGTTCACACAGAAGTGAAAGCAGGAGACGCGCCAAGCCGGAGATTTGCATTTCAAATGAGGAAGTTATTATGTACAGAGAACTGAAACACAAAACCATAAACTCCTCTCCCCGGATTGCCGTTACCACTGATGGACTAGAGAGCAGTAAATTCAGGAAACAATAACCCCAACGCAGCAGAAATCGGACCAAAACAATGGCAGGAAGGGCAACCAGGAACAGGAAACCCTCGTCACCTTCTCACTTCGGCATGAAAACGAGCCGAGCTGCATTGTGGCTGGTAGATGCCGGCAATCTGGGAATCAATAGATTGGTCGGTCACCAACGTGGTACAAAATAAGGGGACAGCGGCAGAGAGATGCCTGGTTAAAGCTTCTCCAGGGATCTCCTCCTCCTGGGCTGCCTATGCCGGTCACATGCACAAATCTGCTGGCTTCAACCCCAATCCCTTCCTAGCTCAGAAAACAAAATTCAATCAATCAATAATAATCAACTCCCCACCATCATTTCCAGGACCGGGGCGGATTCACCTGTTGGGCTGAGAAGGGTTTGACATACCCAGTAAATTGCTTGTGCATGGCCGGCCCAGGTAAACGGGAGGATGGAGGACAGACGGCACATCATGGGGTCCTTCCAGCTATTGTTTTGTCCAACTAAAAATACAATAGGAAAAAAAACAAAAAGAAAGGAAATCTCCATTGCAGCCCTAATTTGTGGTTACAGATTAGTTACAGATCAGTCATCTCCCCGGCCCCTTTCAGCTGGGCGCACCACCCGGCACTTTTCAGCAACCACCCGGCTGTTTCTGGGTAGTTACCGATAAGTTGGGTCACAATACCAGGGCTGCCACCCCCCTACAATTTCCCACCCATTATTTCTGGGTTTAGAATTGCAGACAACCCGCTCATTAGGGAAATTCCCTTTACTTCCTGTCTCAGTGACAGCACTTCTCACATCATACGAAAAAAAAAAAAGTTAAGCATTAACAGTTTTCTATACTAACATACAAACATTGTTGTTGGCTTACAAGGTGATCTCTCTACTATTTAGCAAGGCTTTACACATGTTATTCAGCTTACCATCATTAATTCCCCTCACGATAGCCCAATAGGCAATAATTACCCCCCGTTAGCCCAATAGACATACCCAGGGAGGGTTTATTGCAGCTCAGAGATAAATCACATGCACACAATCCTCCTTCCTTGGAATCATGGAGTTTGTAATTTGCACCAATGAATGCTTAGGATGCTAGCGGACCCCCTGAAAAGCCCATGGGCACCAAACGTTATGGTAAACACCCAAAGGTACGAACCAATATGGCAGACGGGTCATGTGATCTCATCGGTCATGCATGTAAATGACAACGGGTCTATTGCACGCTGCAGAACTTGTTTTGGCTCCTCCCCCTCCACGGACAAAGTTCAGCCGTGCAGCGGACTACAAAAAGACAAAATCAGCACTTTGTAGAGTTATTTAGGATATGTTTAGGGAAACTAAATCCAAAGAAAACACGGAACGCGATCACACAATACACTGACAAGGTGCACACACACCCGCCTGCACCTGGGCAGATAAGGAGGTCAGAGCAGAGGACAAGGCCTAATTCCAAAGGACGGACCCAAGGGCTTTAAACCCCTAATTTGCCAAGGTTACAAAACAAACAAAAATCACAAATACAAACGTTTCCCAGAGACCAGCTGGACAACATCGTCAGCAATGCAGAAGTCAGTCACCAGGCCTCCAGCTCTGGGGAAACCAGAATGACAGGTTCTCTTTAACCCCTAATTTTCTAAAGAATCACAATATGTAACACAGAGTTCTGTGATCATCAAATTACGAATACAAACGATACAAGAAAACAGGACGGACGCCATGTGCAAAGTGCTGCGACCAACAGCAACCAGGAGCTGATTGATCTAAAGGAGATCGCTGATTGGCTGTCGAGGCAGAACTTGGCACACCGGTCTTTGCCGTATTGTATGGACCCCAATGAAATATTTTAATACAGCTCCGATGATATCATGGCCATGTTCTATAAATACACCTCAGATTGTCAGGTTTAGAAAAAACTATAAAAGAATTCCAACTGCAGAGACATCATTAAGTATGGCAACGTGGGATTGGCATTGAGTGCCCATACAGTGTGCGGACATCAGACACCATACCATGTGTCATGTAAGGCACAACTAAAATTTGCAATGGGTACCTAAGTGGTATGATGGCATAAGAACTGCATAGACACCATATAATATGGCACAACCAGGTTGGCAATGGGTACCCATTTAGTATGATGACATCAGCACTGCATACATTCTATAACACATGGCATGTAAGGCACAACTAAAATTGGCAATGGGTGCCATTATGGTATGATGGCATTGGAAATGCATAGACACCTTATGCAACCCCTTAACATATGTACGGCATACTCAGATTGGCAATGGGTACTCATATCATACAGAACATGGAATTCTTTGGTTAGCACAGATTTGGGCAGGCGATGCCCAGTCAGAAGCTCTGGTAAAGTCAATGGGTAACCCAGAGCAGTGAAAAAGCAGCAAAAATAAAGTTCCAAAAAGTAACAAAAAAGTTTTGTCCCCTTAAGGCACCTTAATGGCGGAAGTTGGCTCCCCCCTGTGGAATTCCTGAGTAAAATTGATGAATTTGGTCACAGTTTTGGTCACTACGGTGACTTCACAGCCTGGCATAATTCTGGCACAGAGCATGGTCTCTTATGTCACTCCAGCCTCCGTTCCTCATGGGGGGTGGGTTGCGCACATCTTGCTGCCTGGCAGCCACGTTGATAGTTTTTGGGAAGAGGCGACCGCTCAGCTCCCGCACTTTCTCACGGAGGGCCTGGGAGGCTGCGTCTATGTTGGTGCAGGGCCCAGTGCGCCCGCACATCCCCCTATCGTCAGGTTGGCCGGGGAGGTTGAGGACCCGCGGCAGGCGTGTGGACAGAACCTTCAGTGGGTGTGCCAGGCAGGCGGCGGACACGTGCTGGAGGCTCCAGTCCCAGTTGTAGTCGTCATAAGTGCAGAACTCCGCCAAGCAGCCCATCAGTTGGTAATAGACTTCTCGCGACATGGCGAGGGCGGAGCGATGCTTGGGTGCCACAAAGCCACTCACCTCCAGCTGTTGGGGGTCAGCCGATTGCTCCATGGAGGAAGTCCCGCCAAGGCTGAGCAGTTGGCACCCTTCTTCCTTGCATTGGTTCTCCATAAGTCTGAGGATGTGCAGCCAGTCTGGGAGAAGGTAGCTGCCCTCCTCCAGGAACAGAACATGGCCGCTGTACCCAACCACCTCCCGCAGCGTCTGCCACGTGAAGTGCAGCTTCCACCACCAGTGGTGCTTTTCTTGAGTGAAGGTGGCTTCCCGGTAGTGCCCATGGCTATCAGGGTATTCAGCGTTGGTACAGCCTTTTAATATGGCGGTCTCCTTGGGTAGGTCCCTGGGGCAGTCAGCTGGGTCTGAGCCAGGAAACTCGTTGGGGTAGAAGGTGGTGCTGTATGGAAAGTAGATGGGCAGCACCCGGCAGAAGTCTATAGATCGCATGGCATCAGCCACCTCCGCACATGGCTTCTCCATGCTCAGCACCAACAGGAGGCGGCTGGTGGCCCCGGGTCCGGCGGTCTGCAGCGACTCTGCCAGCAGTCTCAAGCGGGTGCCACTTCCCGGCCCTCCTCGGACCTGTACCACCACCACCAGCTCGGGGCGACCCTGAAACTTGTCGGCATTGAAAATCGGCTGCCGGAGGTTGTTGCGATAAGCTGCCAGGCGCTTCTGCAGAGGGGTACCACGGGGCAGCAGAAACCCCGAAGGGTGGCGGGGCTCACTGGGCAATGATGGCACCGGGAATGGCAAAGCATCCGATTCTTCCAAGCTGGAGGAGGTGAGGAGCAGCCAGGCACAGAATGACATTCCCAGGAGCAGCAGCAGGGCGGCGATCTTCTTCTTGTGTAACGTCAACCTCATGGTGAACCTGGGGGAGTCGGGGGACACCTAATGCCCTCTGCTGACCGGTAATATATCAGAGATGCCCCCACTCCATTCTACCCCCAATAGTCTGTCCTGAGCCCACCTATCTGATCCTGCTATATACTATGCTTAAGTAAATGCCCCCTTTAAAATGAGATACCCCTACCTATGCTTAACTGCCCCCACCATAAACTAAATACCCCTACCTATGCCAAACTGCCCCCACCCTACACTAAATACCCCTGCTGAAGGTTAACTGCCCCCTATACTGAACACCCCGGTCTCTCGTATGATAAATACTTCTGCCTATTATTAGCTGTCCATTTTTTACCCCAGTCTGTGATTTCCTGCCCCTCTTATTGCCCTAGTACCCCTGGCTGGCACTATCTGGTCCTCCTCTATGGAAAACATCCAAGTATTAAAGTAATTGTTATATAGTACACCTGGCTGAGGCTATCTGCCCCGCTCCATCTGATTCCCCTCCTCGTACCGGGCAGCGGTCAACCGGTCCCCGAAACTCCCCCGGCCGGGAACTTCACACTCAGAGGACTCAGCGAACTTCAGTCACCACGGGCTCCGTGACGTCACACTCCAGCACCAATAGCAGAGCGCTGACGAAGCACAACGCCTATAGAGAAGACCCAGGTGGGAGGGTCTGCAGATAACTGTAAGCCAATAGCAAGTAGTAGTTGAAGAGAAGTTTTGGAGGTCTGATAGCCATATTTAGTGAGGGCAACTTTGCCAGGTCGTGAGTGAAGAATGAAGGAGATAGCAGCCAGGTGTAAGGGTCTGCTATATAACTATTGGAGAGGCTGAACCAGGGTAACTGGCTTGTATATAGCTCTGACATATACCACAGTGCTGTACTGTACAGAGCACACCCTCTGTGCAAAAAGAGCTGACACTCTAATGTCCCCCATAAACTATTATATACATTTATATGGCTCGGACATATACCATAGTGCTGTACAGAGAACACTGAGCCAGTCCCATCAGTCTCTGTACAGAGGAGCTGATACTCTAATGTCCCCCCACAGTCACACACTATTATTATACATTTATATAGCTCTGACATATATCGCAGTGCTGTACAGAGATCACTGAGCCAGTCCCATCAGTCTCTGTACAGAGGAGCTGACACTCTAATGTCCCCATACAGTCACACACTAATATTATATATTTATATAGCTCTGACATATACCGCAGTGCTGTACAGAGATCACTGAGCCAGTCCCATCAGTCTCTGTACACAGGAGCTGACACTCTAATGTCCCTCCACAGTCACACACTATTATTATACATTTATATAGCTCTGACATATACCGTGGGGCTGTACACGGAGTCCAATAATAATAGTTATTATCTATACGTCTCTGACAAGCACACAAAAGAACTTTGAGTCATTTTGGTCCCCGGTTTGCACTGATGAAGGCGGAGGCACACTTTAATGCCTTTGATCCGGAATGTGCAGTGCAGGCGCTGAGTAATCGGTGACAATTGCTGGATGCACAGAAAATGATAATGGTCTGCAGAGAATTTGACGCCCTCACCTCGGGGGAGTCCAGAGTCCCGGCTCTATAAAATGGATCGGTATGTCCCTGTAATCTGGGAGCTGCCTTCTGATTGGCTGTTTTTAAACTTGTATTGCAGGTGATGTCATTTACAATCCGGTGTCACCTGAGCACCACCCCTCTGCACACCTTGGCCTGGGGACACCTTGACAATTACTGAGAGATATAACTGCCAGGTAATCATCCCAATAGAGTCAGACGACTCCCAATCACTGCGCACAGCAAATGTCACCCCGACCTGAACAATTGTCAGCGGTTATAAAGAAACTTTTGCCTTCTTTGTTCTATCTCAGTGTTACCGATGCCTTGCAGCCACTTCCTGTCTATATGCAGCGACCCCCCCCCCCCCGGTATTTCTGGGGGTTTTCCTGATGGTGACAACAGTAGATCATACCTGCATAAAGTGTGCTGAAATGACCACATGTAGTCACCATCAGGAAGTGTGGGAGACAACGTTGTCACCCCACAACAGGAAGTGCCTGGACAAGTACCTTCATGGCAGGATTATTTAAAATAAAAGATTTCAAACTTTACTTTTGTTAAAGCTTGTTTGAGTTTTAATTCATTTTAGTAACATTATCGAATAATGCAGCCTCAGATGTATTGCTGCGTTATTTTATTTCAGGCTTTCAGGCAGGGATCCTAAACAGGATTTATATAGCGCCAACATATTCCACAGCGCTGTACATTAAATGGGGCATACAATGTAGGCACAGCCAGGTGGGGGCGCTCTGCTCAACAGACAAATACCATCTTAGGGCATTGGTCATGTTGATTGGTTCCTGACCATGTGATTTCTATAATAACCAATCACAGCTGTAGCTGCACCAATGTGGATAATCCTGCCAGGGCATCATATCAGGAATAGAGGTAAATTTCCCTCTCTTTTGCCCTGGCTCATTGTCTGCCCCAAGAATTTATTGGTGAGGTTAATTAATGCTAAAAGCCTGAATCCTAAAACTCATTGCCAACACTCGGGGACAGGTACAGAGGTCATGTGACCAGTGGTTTTGGTGTCCCCATCCGGTGTGACTGGTTTGGGCTGTTCCTAGGAATGTGGAGAGGGGAGCGCCGCAGGGAGTACAAAACATCCAATCAGATGCTCTCACGCAGATACAGATATTCTGATTGGCTCCACCAGCTCAGCTCAGGTAATGGGCCAGGAAAACTTTGTCCAAAATGTTTAATAAATCTCTTATAGTGGAATAAGTGATCAGTAGCAAGAGGAAAGGGTTAGAACCCATGGAAAAATATTACTGCTATCTGGAGCTTCCCCCTCACTTCCTGTTCTGGTGACAACATTTTATACAAATGGTAATAACCTTAAAGGAGTCCAATTCTTATTACAAGAGCCTGGTCATGTGATCATAGCATGCCCCCCACCCCACTCCCAGTTTTTGTATGCCTTGCTTAGGCCTAGAGCAGTACCTACAGAGCAGAAGCGGGTTAGAATCTGCAAAAATGATGATTGAAAAATGCTTTCTGTACAGATTCTACAAATAGAAGAGCAAACCATTCCAATGGCCAACTACAAGATATTCAATGACAATGGGCTCTAATTATAAATCATTCCCTCGTCAGTTCGCTCATAAAATTCTTTCCTATTGCAGCTGTGCACGTTTGACGTTTGTCCACTAGGTGGTAGCACAATTACTACCATAGCATTCACCAGCAGTGAATTTCAGGGGAATAATATTTTATAGAGTCCAATTTGTTCTCGTAACATTTTCTGGTACAATTCATTTCAGCAAGAGAACCTGTCTTAAATAAAGAATGTGAATATGGCGTCTAGGCGGATAATAATGACAGGAGAACACATGATAATTATTTTCTTTATAACCAGAGATTATCCAGAACAATAAAACATTTTGTGCTGTTATAAAAGAGAAACAAAAATAGCTGCACAGTGAATACTCAACATGGGAGGGCCATTACTAGTGTTGGTGTTCGAATTCGAGTTGTCCTTATATTCGACCCGAAAATGGCTGTTCGACCTGAAAATGACCGAGTCTGCAATCATTGAGAAGATTCCCAGCAGGCAAGTATCTCTCAGTGATATGATACATTTGCTACATTTTTGCGATCCCCGGGGTTTTATAACCTGTAGTGGCCCGGGCATTGTAGTGGAACTGTAGAGTTCATCTGCAGTTCAGTTCCCACGGTCACATGACCGTGGGAACTTTGTGGTCACAGCTATGACTGCAGGCAATCCCCGGGCACTAGAGGTTGAATAGGGACAAGTTTCCCCATTCATCACATGCAGTGCCCTGTGTTCTTGCATAGAGAAACTCTATCCAACAACACATACTACTAGTAAAGGGCTGCAAGAGTAATCTGATTGTCCCTAAAAATAACCCGAATTCTCCCACTATTGACTTCAATGGTATTTAAATTCGGCATTCGATCACCCGAACTATATCTTACTATTTGATTGAATAGCTATCATTTTGAATAGTGAGATATTCGACCAACACTAGCCATTACTATTTATAAATAAAGAGAACCTGTCATTAGGCACAATAGCCATAGAAGAAGCTTCAGACAGAAGCTGCCATTGTGATCCCTGAGCTGCATTATGGGGCAGTGATGGCATTCAGGGATGCAGAAGGAGGATGGGGGCAGCAGGAAATGCAGCTAGTATAAGTATGTACAGCCAGATCATATTTTCTCCTCCATTCCCCCATTGTGCTGGGGCGGCTCAGTGCTTACCTGTCCCAGCCTTGTCCTGTGTGGGTTACACCTGACGCACCTTTGCAGCCTGCATGGGAGGAGATCTTTGTGTTCCCCGCTGATCCCTACACAGCCAATAATAATGCAGCCACATTACCTGGTCTGTACAATCATGGGGGGGGGGGGGGCAGGTGGTGCAGATTTAGGAGAATTTCTATTGTACATTTTTGGGAATCCTGAGATAACAGCTCAGTTTGAATTGCACCGCAATGCATTCCATGCATTAAAGCGAAAGCTCTGAGCGCCATTCAGTGAGTGTAGGTAAGTTCCACCTTCAGCGTCCTGGGCTCACTGTTCTGCAAGAATCTGGCTTTTCCATTGGGGCGATGCCCCAGAGATTATTGGCATTGGGGGTATTAGTCCAGGGGCTTAGAAAAATGCACGGTGGGGGCAGCCATACAGATCCTGGAGCACCCTGGGGTTTACAGCAAAGAGGGGAATAAAAGGGAAAGGGTTCATGGCGAAGAGAAGGGCAACTACACCTTTATGGGGATAATTCACAGGGGGCAATTAGCAGGTGGCTAAACCAGCTTACCATTGCTTGCACTTAACCAACCCCAGTCTAGGCTATGGACAGGCATGCCACTATTATATTTTAGGGGGTAAGTGGTTGCCCACGGGGAAGGTACAGATGGGTATGTACTTGCCACTAAAGCACACATGGGTCAAGGCAGATATTTACTGAATCTACTGCCCTGAAATTGCATGACATTTTGTTAGTAGAAGTCGGTCAAATTCATCTGGACTTCTCCTTGTAGCACTAACAACCTTTCCCAGCTTTCCAAGCTGCTTCATCAGCTCTTCTTTACCTGAAATGATAAAGCAGCTTGAAAAGCTGTGCAACCTCTTCAATAATACAAGAACAAGTCCAGGGGAATATAACTGAATATTACTAGATATGCAATGACCCAAATACACAAGAACCTTCATAGACATACAGGCCAAAATTCCAGCAAGTGCAAAATCTGACTCATCCCTAATCCTTATGTTAAAGTTTTGTTAATTGAACCCATGAACAACATTGGGGGATTTTTTATGAAGTTTTATTTATGAGAACTTTCGCCTAAGTTATAGTGCAGGGTCTGTACTGCTGGAATCATGAGAAGTCTCCTCCATCTCTTGTAAACCATGAATTACACATGGATTCAATGTGAATGAAAATAGCACCACCTGGTGGAAGTATTAAGAATGACACCTCCCTCTAAAACTATTCTACCTACATTCACTTAGGTCTACTTACTAACTTTCTAGAATGTTAAAGTACGTTTGTCCATCTCTAATTGACTTCTTCATTCATCTCATGAACCATTATGCAAATTCTAGAAGGACAGTTCCTAGTTAAAATACTGCTCTCTTTATAAAACAGGGAATCAGACATTCCCTCTAGGGAGGAGCCTCTGATGTTCTTGCAGAAATTTTCCCGAACTTCCAATGGGTGCGCGAAATATTGGCAAACCGATTTCACGAATTTCAATTGAAGTGCAGGTTCCCACGCTCCCTTTGTTGATAAGTACAGCCTGGGGAGTGTGGAAACCTGTGGTCACAGCTGATTGGAGGCATTAGAGTGCCTCCAATCAGCTGTGACTCCAGATGAACTCTCAATAGAGTTTCTTCATTGAGAGTTCATCTGAGTTCAGTTCCCACAGTCACCGTGCAGATATGGAGATATGATGGAGTTTCTCCATTGAGCGTTCATCAGAGTTCAGCGAGAACACGACCGCGTGGCGAATCACAAGGCTGTTCTCGCTTACATGTTCTGTAGACGAGAAAGGCCCGATTCGCAGCAAGATCGAAATGAAAAATTTTGCTCGCTCATTCCTAATTGTCTCAAACATTCCTTGGTTGGAATCAATTACTGCTTTTGAAACACATGGACCTGGAAGATTACCATGAGAGAAAGTTTAGGGCAAATGTCTGATTCCATGTTTTAGAAAAAGAGCGTATGCATCTATATACATTATATGGATTTTTACATCAATATATCTATTTATAATTGTTTCTACCCCAAATTCCCCTACATATTACCCAAATGTTACACCTAATAAACACCTCCTGGGGGGATAACATTTCTTCTGGTAATGTCCTGCCTTCTTTCGCTGCATCCTTGCAGGGTAACCTGTGCACCCTAAAAATTTTAATTAATTTATGACCAGTGGTTTAGGAGATATGAAGGTTTGAAATGTTAGGCTGCAAAATGTGACAAGCAGCCTTTACACACACAGCTATCACACTGTGCTGCCGATGATGTCACTGTACACGCCCACATGTACACGCCCCCTCAGTGAATAAATTTTTTTTTTGATAGAACGCTGCCTACAGGCCAATATGAAAATGACAGGACAGGAGGTGAAATGACACTGCGGCCTAATGTTTTCTTTCCTGGGGAGGGCCCACTGACCTCTAGGTAAGGCCCTGGCCTATTGTATAGGTACTGGGGGGAGGAATAGAGTCTACACAGGGGGGTGTCAGGGCTATGGTGGGCAGACAGGGAAGTATCAAGAGGAAGGGCTACGAAGAGGACCTGTCATGTTGTTTGCCTGTATGAGTTACTATTTACAGCCAATCAGTGTCCATTTTTGTGCTGAATCATGATGCTGATTGGATGCTATGGAGGACCTAGTATTATAATGATTATTTTTGGTGAAAATCCCAAGAAATGATTTCTTCAGCTAAATTCAGGAATATTGAACAGCAGGGGGCAGTCTGAGTGCGTTTTGTCTGATTGGTTCTCCTGTAATTGGGTAAAACAGGCAGAATAGGAAACAATTGCCCCGTGTATAACTGGAGGGAAATGCTGTGAAATCTCTGTTACAATCCGTGTCACAATGTCCCCAATCACCTTCCCAAAATCACCCCCCAGTAATTAGCAGCAAGCACTGTCCGCCCCTCCTATCTGCCCTTCCTATCTGCCCCAAGCTGCCCCTGAGTAGGAGGGCAGTGACACCCCAACGAGGATCTGACTCTTATCTTTGTAATTAGTGATCCCTCTGTTGTCACCGTATAACAAACCTTCCATTATCTCTGGGCCCTGATACAGGACAGGGGCCACAATCAATCTTCAGATGGAAAGACTCTCACCCTGCTCAGGGCATTGTATGATGTTCTCTCTGTAACTCCGCCAACAACTAGTGCTGTGTGCTTATAGATTGCAAGCTCTTCAGCTGACAGATCTCTCCCCCAGACCTTGGTGTTCCCATAGATCCGATTTGTCCTCACTGACCACAAATCAAATGTTTTCCAGGAGCAGATTTATTGATATGTGGAATAATCGCTGTGCAGAATATCATACAAGAACACTGTTACACCACAAATTAATTTTTATTTATTAAAAAACCATTCCAACGCCCTCCGGCCGGGGTGGGGATGGGGGATGGTTGGTGCCCAATACATGGAGACCGGCTTGATTGAGGAAGATCTCCGGAGATGGTCTGCAGGATGCAGTTGGGAAATGTCCCTGGCAGGCCGAGGACCTGGAGCTCCTTCCTTCCAGCCTTCTTTTTCGATTGCTTTATTTTTCTGTTCTTCAAGTAATTCATCCAGCCTTCCTCTCTTCCTTCTTCTTCCCAGCCCCCCTCCCTTAAAGAATTTGTAGCTTCCATTTCTTTTCTTCTCTGATCATCATGGTTCATCATAATGTCCAAACGGTCTACTAGATTGTAAGCTCTTCGGGGCAGGGTCCTCTCCTCACTGTCTGTATTAGTCTGTCATTTGCAACCCCTATTTAATGTACAGCACTGCTTAATATGTTGGTGCTATAATAATCCTGTTTAATAATAATACTAATAATAATAATAATAAAAACGGTAAATCCGTGTTGTCTCATTTCTGGATATTTCCCTTTTTACATTGGATCTCTTCCAGTGCCAGCATTAGTTTAGGGCTCTTTGTTTTTGGGACAGTTCCTCCAAAGTGAGAAGGGATCCCTGTATAGTCATCAATTTTTTAAACTTCTGACCCCACATCTTGAAATTCTTTAGGGGTCTGAAAATGAAATGTTTGGGGCTAATGTGAGATCTTTATGTGATACTTGGGGGCTGTGAGCAGAGGTGAGCGATACAGAGGTGCAGAGGAAATCAATCCCTATAATAAAACTCAAGGTGAGCTCACAATGCAATTTCATTGTCTATGTTATTCATTCCAATGGAAAGTTGTTTTTTTAATAATTGTGCCAAGGTATATATTTGTCATTTCCAATACGTATGTGAGATTTATAATAAGGATTAGTGGTGAATGTATATTTAGAGATTGCAAGGACTGTGGCACATGTGCTGTGTGGGTTCGGGTCCCATCCACTATCAGCATAACTCAAAATTTGCTGTGGTGTGCAGGTCATTATTGTTTTCCTCAGCGAGCCAAAAGATTTAGCCCCAGGTCAGCCCCAACCCCAATTATTGGAGGAGGGAACAGAGCCGTCCCAGCACCTGGTGGCATCCCTCCCATAAATATCACAATGGGACCGGCACCCCCAAACGATCATTCATTTTCCCCAGTGAGCATAGTAGGAATGCTGAAAATATGATCACCAGTCATCAATCAAAATCTACCCAAAGATTGAACTTGCTTGCCATAGAACCCCCCCCCCCCCCGCCTTTATAAATTGCCTAATCCAGAATTTTTTTTTAAACATTTTATTTTTTTGAATTTTTAAAATTTTTACAACAGACAACAACCAAAAGGGACAGAGCTGTATACGGTTTTTAGAAACATTACTCTGTAATTATAAAACAAATAATAATCAAGACCTACATGAACCCATTAGAAAGCAAAAAGATTAGAATGTTAACAATGCAACCAAACTATTGTCAAAATACGTTGCTGAGATTCGATAAGACATGTCATACAATGTAAAACCTTGCAAACCAATTTCCATGACCCAAACTCCAGTTTTCCCAAGTCTCTATCACTAAATATGAGGGGACCTAAACCGATACCCCAATCGGGTCACCTAGAATATTTTTATTTTCGGCTTGGAACATACGCCATGGAGACCAGACTTTGAGAAATTTCTCATTACGTTTGTTCAGATCGGCAGTCAGATCCTCTATTGGGCTAATTTCATTACCTTTTGGTATCCATAAACCTAGGGATGGGTCAGTCTGCTTTCTCCACATACACAGGATGCACGCCTTTGCAGCATTCACCAAAATTGTACTCTTTTGCGGCCAGTCGTTTAGGTGAAAGAAGACTCCTGGGTCGACCGGGACCGGTCTCACCGACAAGTCCTGGCACACCTTCCTCACCCCTGGACACGACTCGAAAATATGTGGCATCGTGCCTCTATGTGTTCCAGCCCTCCAGCACACATCTAGTACAATAGGGAAGACATTGTGTAGTTTGTACCATCTTGTCAGGATCTTATAATTCGTTTCTTGGGATGTGCAATGCATGGAGCTCAAAATCTCAACACGGGGCTCCTTTGGTCTTGAGTGAGACTTATTCCTAATTCCCTTTCCCACCCCTTCAAATACGTAGGTACATAATCCATTGGCATCCTGTTCAGTAGGGGCTACAGGGTTGACTAGCGGAAATTCATGTCCCCATTGAACATTTCCTCTGTGAGTTGCCTACCGTATCCCGTGTTAGTTTGTTATGTTGTAAGAAAACGGGTCAGTTGCGCAGCTTTCAAGAAGTCTAGCCCATACGGATAGAAGGGGATCACCAAATCATTTATTGTACACAGAGTCCCCCCTAATACAAAATGTCTAGCCCTGGTCAGTCCTATTTCTCTAAATACACTGAAGCTTTCCCGAGGAATAACCTGAATTATCAAGAATAGATGTCAAGGGGCTAGGTTGGGGTGACATTTCACCGAATTCCAAATATTTCTTACACACCGTGATAGTAGCCGATAACGTGGGGTGCGCTCTGTCGAAAGACTGGCCTGGCATTGGGTAGTGATTGGAGAGGAACCATTCGCACCCATGATTTAGAGTTACCATCTGCCCGCCAATTGATTATTCTTACCAAGTGAGGAGCTTGCATAGTAAAGATGAAGATTTGGAACCCCCAGGCCTCCTTCAGACTGGCTCCTATGGAGCAATTACCTATTAAGGTGCTGACTTTTGTTGCCCCAGATAAATTTGAAGATTTTTGCATGTAAATGTTTGAAAAAACTTTGGGGTAACATTATGGGCAAGGTCTGAAATAAATATATTAACCTAGGGAGTACCGGTAAGTTCATTTTGATGACCTGTATTCTTCCGAACCAGGAAAAGGAGTGGGTCGCCCATTGCTCCAGCTCCTTGGTCATTGAAGGAGGGCTGTGACGGTATGACGGAAGACGGATCTAAGATCCCTAAGGATTTTCACTCCCAGATATTTTATGGCGCATTCCTCACACTTAAATTGAGAATTCTCAGCCAGCTCACGGCTGGTAGCAAGGAGGAGAGAAATATCCAGGGCTGCGCACTTTGATTGATTTACTTTAAAGTTGGATAAGCAACCATTTTCACTAGTCCAGAAATTTATTGTATATACACTTCAAGCACTTTTGTTTCTTTTAGATTAAAAAAAATGCTTGATATACTCACTTTTTTAGAAAGACTTCCTAATATTAATTTTTATTGGTAGAAGACTTTTTTATATTTCTTTTGGGTTTTCTGTGCATTGTCTTCCTATTGATGGTTTGATGCTGTTTGCAGCTTGTTTTGCTGTTCTGTATGTTGAGTGTAATGCGCCACCTAGTGGCCTATCAGTATTATTATTATTATCATTGTAAATTCATGTTTATTCCTAATTACCCAAAGCCTATATATTTGTGTTGTTCAACTTTTATATAAATTCTTATGGTTCCTTTAAAGAAAAGTATTTATATTTTATATTTTTAATTTTTCTGCAATGTCGTTTTGTTTATAAAGAACGTTTAAGTTCTGCCTGGGTTGTCTTTTATTCCTTAACTTTTCTAAATAAAACATTATTCTATCTACAACTGCAGGCAAGACAAAATGGAAATTTTCCTGAAATGCATAATGATCACCTAGTCAGTGGCTGTTACACAAATGTGTTTCTTTTTTTACCTTTTCTTCCCTAATTATACTCCAGGATACCTGAGAGATTGCTTTACCCACCTGCAGCAAATAGAGAGACCTGAGAGTTTAAAAGACTGCCAGGAACCTCTCACAAATTCTCTATGACCAGCTCCAGATTTGTTTATTTCACCTTAGACCCAAGGACCAGTTGCATGGTCAGAGACTCCATATTGTCAGCCAAAGGTTAATAATTGCATTTACGGGGAGGCTCTGCAGGCTGATGGGCAGCAAGTTGTGTGTCCAGCAATTGTCCAATTCTACATCCTTCTTCCCTTTGGACCAACTTCCCCTGCCTTTCCTTGCCATGTATCTGTGTTACGTCAGGAGTACCTTTTGGTATGTACAGGAGGTGGTGAGGACTTCCTGTTGGCTGGTTGTTTAGGTTGCTCTGCAGGCACACATGTGCAGGAATATGGAACATGACTTCATATCCAAAGCCATTGGATGTGGGTAGGGCTGTCCGGATCTCATTTTCATTCTGGCTGTGGGATCAGCATAGTGGATTGCAGACCACAAAGGAGTTAATGCACCCTTGGTCTTGGTTATACCCACCAGGGTGTAATGAAAAAAACCCAGCAAGAGGCTTTGATAAGTTTGTTCTCTAATTCTGCCTTCTACCCACCTTCTTTCATCCTCCTATCTTGTCCACTGGAGTTGGGCTGTTTTTGTTTTTGATAAGCAGCATGGTGGCTCAGTGGTTAGCACTCCGGTCCTTTCAGCGCTGGGTCCAAGGTATGAATCCCAGCCAGCACAGTATCTGCATGGAGTTTTGCCAAGAAAATGAATTTCAGCTGTGTTATTCTTTCAATATTGGTATAATTCCCTTTAATTTTGCCTTACAAACTGCTATGAATGTCACATGGTGCTGCGAAAGTCTCTAGCTTTTAAGCCGCCATCCCTTATGCATGCATTTCTTTTAGCTGTCCTAGATTTGCTGGGTCTATACTGGTTTCCAGTGCTAATAAATCCTAACATAGAAAAAACTGCAACCACACTCTCAGTCAGGACACTATCTGCATGGAGTTTGCAGGTTCTCCCCGTGTCTGCGTGGGTTTCCTCCGGGTACTCCGGTTTCCTCCCACATCCCAAAACATTCAGTTAGGTTAAATGGCTTCCCCCAAAACTGTAATATAGACATATGACTATGGTAGGGACATTAGATTGTGAGTCTTTTTGAGGGACAGCTAGTGACATGACTTTGTACAACGCTGCTTAATATGTTGTTGCTATATAAATACTGCATAATAATAAAAATTGCTTCAGCTGCATTGCCACTAAAGTAGTTGCGTACCTCTTGGTGTAATTCCGCAGGCTGCTAGAAGATGGCCACCTATCCACGCTTGATAATGGAAGTTCCCTGATGTAAGTAGAATAATCTTCCTCTGCTTTTTGTTCAACTCTGCAAAAACAAACTGTGGAAGTGCTGAAAACAAAATAACTGCAGGGAGCTGCATTGTAATGGAGAGCAATGGGGATAGTGCTGTCACTGATTCAGTGATTTTTAAGGATCACAGGGGTTACAAAATTAAAGTTATTCTGAAAACAGAAACAAGTCCATTGAGTTCAGCAGCTAGGGAAAGAAATAAACATACTAAAAAACCTTCCTATTCCAGATAGAGACTTGTATACACGATTCTGTGACTTGCTGCATGTCCTAGTATCCCAAATTTTCAGGGACGGTCCCAGGAATCCAAATGTATTTAGAAGTGCAGCTGGGGGTAAGGTATATTGTGCACTATATACATTTCCAGGGACAAACCAGGATACATAGAGACATCCAGAGCAGATATTCTCAACCAAAGTTCCATGAAACACCCGGGGTTCCTCTTCAGGTTGCTTGAACTGTGGCTGACTGACCTCCCATTTCATGATATCTGGAGCCACCATCTAGTATAGGCAACTGCACGACTCTTAGATTGTAAGCTCTTCGGGGCAAGGTCCTCTCCTCCTCCTGTGTCATTTTTTGTATCTATCATTTGCAACCCTTATTTATTGTACAGTGTTATGGTATATGTTGGCACCATATAAATACCGCATGAATGATGTTTCTTTAAAGGTGTATTATAGCCACTCCTATGGGGGGGGGGGGCATTTTTTCCATTGATTACCAATTTAAGACTTAGGTAAGATTTAAGTAGGAATTCCTCAAGACCTGAAAATTATTCCAAGGTTTCTAAGGAGTGAAAAGACTAGGAAATCTAATTTATTGAGAATAAGGATTTGGATATACAAGATTTCCAGGATATGGAGCTTCTATGTAATAATAATGTTTGCTCACGGAAGAGTCTTTGATCAGACGAGGTGGCCATGTGGTTCCCGCTTCTTCACACCCATATATCATGTATTACCTGCAGCTGCCAAAAGTGATTGGGGGTGCCAGTGAGTTGTTCAGTGCCGCTGACTGCCACTCATTATGAAATGTTCCAATCCTGGTTCTATAGGAACAGCCCAATGTGCAGGGATATTGTGCTAGCTGCTGGGAGCCGCATAGGAACTTCCAGCCGTGGTACAGATTGTATTCTGAAGGGTTTTGAAACCTGAACATATATTCATTCAATCATCATAAAACAAGAAAAAATTCAACCCAAAGTTCCATAATAGTAAAGGTTACCAGCTTTTTATTGTGATCTGCTCAACCAGCACTGGAAGCTTCAGTCTGTATTGTAAATACTAGTGTAGAATCTTATTACAGATAACGTTTATCTTTCTCCTTCTTAAGCTACGTACACAC
>NC_092861.1:152455660-152456141 GCF_032062135.1 Pyxicephalus adspersus | reverse complement strand
CCGGTCGTTCGTTTCCAACGAGTTTCCTCGTTCGTCGGCGTCGTTGGTTACTTTTTTACGAATGATTTTTTGCCCAATCGATCGTTCGTCGTTCGTTCGTCGATTGGAACGATAAAAATTGGAAGTGTGTACGCACCTTTAGAGTAGTATGGTACGCTGCTTGTTTGTTTTTACATAAAGATAAGCCACACACAGAAGCCTTGCAGCAACAAGTGCTATGTGTATCATTGCAATCATACTTTAGCCACACCCTAAACAAACCTTGCCCACTCTGCCACACCCTGCCCAATCCCCACTTATGTCACCACACCCTGGCCAAACCCCACCCACTCCACTAGTTCCTGCACAATCCCCACCCATGTCACCACACCCTGCCCAAACCCCACCCACTACACTACTTCCTGCACAATGCCCACCCATGTCACCACACCCTGCCAGAACCCCACCCACTCCACTACTTCCTGCACAATCCCCACCCATG
>NC_092861.1:152424313-152455023 GCF_032062135.1 Pyxicephalus adspersus | reverse complement strand
CCGCAAATGGATGGCAGCCTCTGGTAACATTACAACTTAAGACTAAAATACTGGGATTCAGTGGGCAGCACGATGGCTCAGCCAGGACTCTATCTGCATGGAGTTTGCAGGTTCTCCCCGTGTTTTTGTGCGTTTTCTCTAGGAACTCTGGTTTCCTCCCACATTCCAAAAACATGCAGTTAGGTTAATTAGCTTCTCCCCAAATTGAAGTTAGACTGTGGTAATGACATATGACTATCGTAGGAACATTAGATTGTGAGCTCCGTTGAGGAACCAGTCACATGACTAGTCACAGCCAGTCACATGACTATGGGCTTTGTACAGCGCTGCGTAATTTGTTGGCATTATATAAACACTGTGTAATAAAAATTTGGCTCCTAGACATTGCACAACTTTTCTTATGATTCAGTTTCTTCGTAATTAACTAATTGACACTGAATGTTCAACTTTTGAACCAAACTTCAAGCAAACTTTTCTTATATGATTTGTCACCAGGTCAGCTGCTAATGGGGATACCAGTATTCCAACCCATTGTGCCAGAAATAGTTCTGACTTTTGATACATTTTATTTGAATTTGTGCAGACATAAATTATACGTAAGATTCATATTAATGTTGCCCTTACATCCTATTGATACTTTACCAACCTAAAATGTCAGATTTGCCTGACATTTACTCTGGAATTATGTTTGTGTGTGAGTCATATACTTGGGGATCTCTTATTTTTTATAAATAATATCTTCATGTTTTTATGAAGCACCAAAAATTTATGCAGCGCTTTGTAGAGTTCATAATCATGTCACATAGTCCACAGACTGGAAATGTTGCTCCATACAGCAGGCAGATGGTGAATCTGGCTAATCCTTTAGTTGGGCTCATTATCACTCTCTGACGGCCAGCAATGGCTGCATTCCGCAACCTTCTGCAGAGGTTCTATGGATTTGGCATTGCCAGAGGTCATATTCTTGTGTATGGGCAGACATGGGATGACGACCGCATGGACATGATAAAAAGCCATAGCGCTAGATATTTTGGATTGTGATAGAGATGAGGACAGAATAATCATCTAGGTAAAAATGGAATCCAAATACAGGTTTAGGGTTGAATCAAACTTAGTTTTTGATTAAAACTTCAATTTTGACTTTTATTTAACTTTATACTTGTCTTGCAAGAGAAAAACCTTGAGGCCAACCTAATAATAAAACCACCCTCTCTAAAGCTTGGGATAGGAGAAGGGGGCAGAGAGCATGTGTCCCCCTCCCCTAATCTTAAATATTTTTTTTAGAATCTGGCTTGTGAAAAAGCAGATCCTACCTTATGGTAAAACCAGACCTCTGCTTTCAGGACTGGCAAGGGCCACTATCAGAGGAAAGGGCTTCATCCCCACAATGTGACCCCAGTGTTTTGGAGGTCTGCGGGCAAGGAGCCTATGAAAATCTGAAAGGTTAAATCAACCCTAGAATTAATCAGACAACACCATAGAATAATAAATCTTGTTACTGTTCTTAATAAACTAATACTTACAGTTGCATGGTCCAGCAATGTCCGGATAAGATATCTCATGACAATCCATCCAGCACTGGCATACGCCACTAAAAGCAATGTTATAGGTTTCACCCATCTGGGCAGAGCTCCTATCATTGTGTTCAGCCAATCCACCAAGGGGTTCAGCTGAGGACAGCTGTCCCTGGTTGCCCTATTGCTTAAATAGCTAGATGCGAGAATGAGATTGAAATTTGGTTGTGTGTTTGTCAAATTGAATAGAATTTTTACTGATCTGACCATCTCTATACAAACCATTCACTAAAGAAATGTCTGTTCTCATCCAGTCAGGATTTTCAGTTACACATCCAGCATTTGGAACAAGAAAATAATATCTTCCCCTGCAAGAAGAAATCTGCGAAGCCATGCTGTCCCCACATATTGGAGAATCCCCTGGATCTCTGGGGTCCCAAAGGTTTCTTTACATAGAGCTCATGCCGTGTATCCTGGGAAATAATTGAGTCAACATTTTATTGTGTTTTTACAAACTGGTCAACTCTAGCAGGACTCCAGCTGAACAGATAACATGCCAATGATTAAAATACAATAATGTGATTGGTTTTACCTGTTATGTTCAGCCAGTGTTAGGACATATACAGTCCTGCCACACTGTGGGTTGAAGAAGTTAGACCATGTTTGGGGAACCAGGGGGACCCAGCAAACCTGGAATGAATTTCCTAAAGTTGTTTGCTTTCAGTTGGAGAATGTTTTCAATCCTGGACCTGATCTATTTCAGGTTTGCTGGATCTCCCAGGTTTTCCTATGATAGTCTGTCTTCTCCAGGCTTTGAGAGCCTGAATAAATTAGACCCTGTGCATCCAGTGACACCATTGTGTGCTATTGCATGTCACTTACAGTGAAAACACATCATTGTATTAGAATTATCCTCCCTCTTCTCTGCTTGCTCCCTGATTGCTGAATATAATAAAGTCTTACATTGCAGAACTTCCCACTCTCAGCCTGATGCCGGATTTGCAAACAGCTGTGGTAATGATGTGAACCCTGTGTGTGACACCTAATTGCCATTTTACCAAATAAAATCTTTGTTTTCACCTTCTTGTCATTTCAGTGCTTCTGATCTGTTGCAGCCACTTTCTGGGTACAATGCAGATTTCTTCATGTCCCTGACAACAGTAGGCAATGTGTAATGTGTTGGAAATGTCACTTGAATGCTCCATTCATTATGGAAGGATAACAATAATGTATTCCTGTCTCTTAGTTACTCTCTCTTGTCACCAAGAAGATAATGATTGCAGGATTCTTATTTTTTTTCAATGCTAACATTTATCCTGTGGTATGCATACAGTAAATATTTCCTTCCCTGGTAAATTTTTAATTACATTTAAAGTAAAAAATTGTTATGCAATGCAAGCAAACCATGGCCGGTGCTTCACAAATCACTGCCTTAGTGTTCCTCTTAAAAACCCCAATTCAAGAGGTGAGATGGCTCATAGGGAGATTTATGCAAAAATCAAAATGCCTCAATGGCTGGGTGTCAAATAAAGTCAGTATGGAGGAAAGGATTCCGAGGACGGCTGTATATAAATGAAGGTAATGCCCACATGTGATGCTGAGCCCCTATGTTTGAATCCAATATATGAAAGGAGGGAGGGAGGGATGGATAATGCTGGACATCCTCCAGCCAGGGATTGAGGTGGCAGTATCTCCTTGCTGCAGCCTCTAATGTACATTTTGAGAAGCTCACAATGTTCAGTGAAATCAAGGAAGGCAATTTGTGTCCAGGGAAGAAGCCGGTGCAACTGTGCAAGACTGATGGGAAGGCTGGAGGGCAGATTTTAAAATTACATTAGGATCATAAAGCTTATCATATAATCACACTCAGTCATGGGAGGCAGGGGAGGACTGGCCCGGAGTGCTGCTATCACCTTTACCTGCCTGCAAGCTTTTTTCCTTGCATCTTCCCTTCCTCACCTCATTCATTTTTGTGATTGTACAGAGGGGAAGGCAAGAAAGACGATGCAAGGACAGACATGTCATATGGCAGGTGGGAGACACTAGCCATCCCCTTGGCATTTATAGGTGGTTGGCTGGGGATAGGGGGTTGTGGTGGTTATAGGTGCAAAGCCATTTCAGGGGGCCAATTAACATTTTGCTGGGGACTCTTAATTATTAGATGTTTTAGGTGATAGCTGTACAATACTATGCAAAAGTTTTAAGCACATAGGAAACAATGCTGTAAATCAAAAATGCATTCACAAATAGAAGTGTTAATAGTTTATTTTTTATCATTCAGTCACCTCCTTGAAGGTATTACATTAGGTGTCTGCTTGTAGCGCTCAGAAAAGCAACCCAAACTTGCAAGGAACCTCTATCATTCTTTACTGTTACCCGCAAACACTCATCATTGTATCGCTAGCTGGCTCTTCAGTGAACAAATTGCCAATATTTCCAACTTTGACTCATCAGTCTAGAGAACCTGCTGCCATGTTTCTGCACCCCATTTCTTATGTTTACATGCATACAGTAGTTGAGTTGCTTGGCCTTGTTTCCATATCAGTGGTGTGCAATTTTGGCTGCATTGCCTTCATAAAAACTTCTTTTGAGCAGACGTCTCCAGGCAGTTGGTGGGTTTCCCTGGGTCCCAAAGGTTCTTCCAGTTATCAACTATGCCGGACATTTGATTTTCGAAGGGAAATAAGCATAGTCGTTCATTTTCCTATGCTTAACATTTCCTGTTTGATCTTGAAACCCTGGACTGCTATAAAAATCTTTGCCTGGGAGTGACCATGCTTATGTAGTACCTACCTTTCTGCTGTGCTCAGTCTTGCTATGATGTATGACCGATGACATGAAACTGACAAAACCCCACCTAGTAGCACAGCTTGGCTTCCTCATTCAGTCCATTGGGCTGTTTGTGCTTCTGTTATAATAACATGACAGCCTACATATGACAATAATTATCCGTATTACCTGTTTGGTATATAGTAGTTACATAATAAGTCAGGTGGAAAAAAGACATAAGTCCATCAAGTTCAACCACTAGGGAAATAAACATATCCCAGATATAAAACCCTATAAGATATAGTTGGTCCGGAGGAAGACAAAAACACTCCACCTCTCCCCTCATTTCTCTTTTTGTTCCTCTTTTAAACTACATAGGTTAAAAAAGAACAAAGGTTCAATAAATTCAACCAATAGGAACAAACATACTCAAAAACATATTCTAGATAGAAATATATATGCATTGGTGATCCTTATAAGCCCGTTTCATTTTGCTCCAACAGGAAAAGATTCCTTCCTGATCCCATGAGCCAATCGGATGTTCCCTGGACCAGCAGTCTCTGTCATCTTTCCTTAAAAGCTTTAATCCCCAGTTTTATTCTGTGCTTCTAGAAATCATCCAGCTTCCCTTATAGCAATATATCTTCCTGAGGGAGCCCATTCCACATTTTCACACCTTACAGTGAAGAATCCCTTCCTTATCCGGAGCTTAAACTTCTTTTCCTCCAGATGCAAAGAGCGCCCCCTTGTGTTTTGTAATGACATTACAGGGAATAATTTGGAAGAGAGTTCTCTATATGGACCGTTTATATATTTATACAGGGTGATCATATCCCTCCTTATACGTCTCTTCTCAAGGGAGAATAGATTCAGTTCAGCTAATCTCTCCTCATAGCGGAGCTCCTCCATTCCTTTTATTAGTTTAGTTTTCCTTTTCTGCTCTCTCTCCAAATCCATAATGTCCCAAAACTGGACTGCATATTCCAGATGTGGTCCGACCAATGCTTTGTACAGGGGCAGGATTATGTCTCATACACCTGACTAGAGTACTACAAATCCCTGACTTTGTGCGAGTGTACCTAGAAGAACTGATTCTGGTTTGAAGGCAAAAAGTGGTCACATCAAACATTGATTTGGACTTCCTTCTGTTAGCTTCCTTTGCATTTGTAGATTGATGAACATATATAATTTACATTTGTGAAATCCTTCTTACTTTACTACATTTTATCACTTCTGCCTAAAACTACAAAAAGGACTGTAGACTAAATGATGGTTCTCATATTTGCTCAGTTCTCTCTAAAGGCAAATAAGTAGCTCGGTTTTATATGATATCCCTGGTGAACTTTTCTTTGAAATGACCCAATTAGTGACCCTTATTATTGTAATCCATTTAATGATATAATTCCATGTGATATGAAGGAGAGACGGGCTGCATATGGTTCTCTGTTTGAATTTTCTTCAACAATGAGCTGGGGATTGATTTTTGTTCTTTGATTGGTGTGCTGAAAATGTGACGCATTTTCATTGTTCCGCTGATGACACTCAATGGCTGTAAAGTACATCAGTGCGAGTAACCATTAATTAGCTGGAGAGAGCTACTTCAATCCCCTTCACACTGATATTAGACACAGCAAAACTTTTACAGGGGCTCAGTCAGTTCTTTATTCAGAACCAAAAATCTCTGTTGTTGTTTAATTTTATGTGCTGCATACAGGGCTGAAAAAGTTTTATCTTCCCTAAAAACAAGAAGTTACAATTTGTTGCTGCAATGGGGGCGTGATAACGTTTACAAATTGTTAACTTTTGTCAGGAAACATTATAGGATTTCCCCCAGAAAAAGGTAACACTCTATACAGTGCATATACCCCCCATATACTTTAATATATACTTTATACTTTTTTGATATTTATATTTGTATACTTTTATGGGGATCGCCACAAAGATTGAAAGCCAAAAACAATGAGCCAAACTGTCAACTGAACCCAGGCAGATTTGTTGATCTTTTTTTATAACATTTTATTTTTATGTATTTTACAACAATAACAATAAACAAAATCAGATACAAAACATAAAAAAAACAGGTAACAATATACTTTTTTCTATGTTAAATATAAAGTACTAAAGAACTCTAGTATTATAAATCACCCCAAAATTCAATGTACCTATCAAAGTACTACTGCTAAGCTTGAATTATTACACTGCTTGGTAATCAATTAAATTCTTATAGTCTACCATTTCCTGAAAGGAGATCCGGGGAGCCCATGTATCTAAATACCATTCTGTGCTATCATAAATCCCTGCAGTCAGATCTTCCATATTCTGAATCTCTTGCACATACTCACATAGCTAGGGTGGGAGGTTCAGTTTTCTCCCACATTCTGGGGATGCGGGTTTTAGCTCCAGAAAAAAGTTGGGTCATCAGGTTTATACCTAATCATCATTTTTTGACAAATATCTCGGACTCCTTCCCAGAAAGTCCTCAACACAGGACATGTCTAGAATATGTGTAATACATCTCCCTTATGTACGCCACATCTCCAGCATCTATCAGATTTAGAAGGGAACATAATATGTAGATTTTCTGGCACTTTGTACCTAGGCAAAATCTTATATCCCACTTCTATTTTTTATTCCTTTGTGAGTAAATGAGATCCCCCAGTTCCTCTGTGAGGGAGTAAGTTGTATATTTAGGTCTCTCTCCCATGTTTTTAAAAATGTTGGTATAAAGTTTTCTGGGGGGTCATTTAGTATGGAGTGGAGTTGAGATAATACGTGACATTTTCCTACCCCCTATGTACACAATCGTTCAAAAAAAGTAAGTGATTGAAATCTAGTGACCGAGGTTGGGATCTCAGAAAATGTGAAAGCTGTGCCGCTCTCCAGAAGTCCAACTTAAAAGGCAAAGTTGAACTCTGGAGTTCAGTTATGGAATACCAGTTCCCTATATTTACAAAATCCTTTATTTTCGTCAGACCTCCATCCCATAACTCCTGGAATTTACCCCTTTTCATTCCAGGGGAAAATCTGGGTTTGCAAACATTGGTAACAATGGTCTAGGTTCACGCCATTTCCCCCATACCTGCAGTGTAGCCTGTATGAGCGGGTGTTTCCGACCAATATATTGGATTGGTGAATCCATCCATGGTAGGTTAGATAAAGGTATTTTACTGCAATTCTGTTCCAAGGCTACCCATTGTTACAATCTCGAGTCAGAACACCAATCCAGCAGATGTACTAGATGTGATGCTGAGTAATACAAGGCGGGAACCCCAAGTCCCCATACCTTCTTATGTTTGAATAAAAGCTGTCTACCTAACCTTGGATTCTTGCCACTCCAAATAAACCGGAAAATCTTCAAATGTAGTAGTTTAAAGAAGGTCTGGGGGAGGTGGATGGGTAAGGTCTGAAACAGGTATAGAATTTTAGGTAGAAGATTTATGTTAACCACCTGGATACGTCCCAGCCATGTAAAGGACCTCGACATCCAAGTTTCTAAGTCTTGATTTTGCACAGCAAAGGTGTGAAGTTTAACCTAAACAAACTTCTAATTTAGAAGAAAATCATCACCCCCAAATACTTAATTGGCACAGGTTTCCATCAAAATTGGAGTCGATTTGTTTACATATTTCTGGGGATAATATCAGATTAAGTCAGATTAAGGGCCGCGCCCTTTGCTTGGTTAACTTGAAGCTTTGACAAATCACCATATTCCTTTAATGTCCGCAAAAGATTTGGAAAAGTAATTTCTAGTGATGATATCAACAAAATCAGATCATTGGCAAATGCTGCCACTTTTTGCTCCTCTTTCACAAATACCAACCCCTTAATATCCATGGAAGCTCGTATATGACAAAGAAAGGGCTCCAAGGTAGGTTTGAAGATCAAAAGCAACCCTTTCGTGTACCATTGGTAATTGCAAGGGGTTCTGACAGAAATCCATTGACTCGCATGGACACGGATGGCTTTGTGTATATGGAATTTATCCAAGTTAACATTCGCTCCCCCAACCCTATATGGGCAAGTGTAAGTTTCATGAACTGCCAATTTTCGGATTTTCTTATTTTAGGGCAATTTGGAGAAACACTGGAGCGTGGTCTGATATTGTAATATCTCCTATTGAGCATTGTATACCCTGGGTCAGATCGATATGTCTCATCCAAAAATGATCCAGTCGGGAGTAGGATTGGTGTACTTTGGAGAAAAAAGTATAGTCCCTCTCTTTGGGATTTAAAATTCACCATACATCCACCAGTTGGTGGTGTTGGAAAGTATGTAATGGACGGCTTCTACCCAAAGTAACCTGAGCTGACTGACTTTTAACATCCAAGTTAGGATCTGGAACAAAATTGAAGTCTCCTCCAAGAATCGCCAAACCTTCTCTAAAAGTTTCTAATATCTCTAGGACATGTAATATATACTTGACTTGAGTCAAACCATGTTTGGGGCATAAACTGCAGCCAAGGTAACCTTCTGATTATTTAACGGCCCTTTAACAAACAAGTATCGTACCTTCTACATCCCTTTTAACTTCATTCAAGCACCATGGTATGCAGCTAGCAATAAGTATGCTTATTGCCTTTGGATCTAGAATTTTCAGAACAACTTTGGTAACTGGTAGAAAATTTTCGATTTCCTAGGTTAGGCAATTTAGCTACCTATATTTACCTACTAACCTACCTTTACCTATTAACTGAATGTGGGGTAAGTAAGAACTAGGAGAAGACTGGGGAAGAACTAGGAGAAGACTGGGGTGGAGGGGGGGGGGGGGATCGGGATTTGGTGAATTACCAAAGGGATTCTGGGAAGGAAAAAATCAACTAATGTCTTTCCTGGAAAAAAAATATTCGGGTTCAAGGAATTCCAAGAATGACACTAGTCTTTGTGGGGTCCAAGAGGATACTAGGTAATTAACCAAATACCCCTCATTTCCTGAATGAGGACACTAGTGTGAAGACTACTATGGTCAAGCTTGAGCAGGAGCCCCCAATCCCCAGCCAAAACAGTACAAAATATTAGACTAATAATCTTATCAACTAAGGCTCTAGTGATTTATAATAAAGTAGAGGGGATTTCAGAATTTGAACCAATCAAAGGTTTGTAAGTCAATTTCAAGACGGAAAAAAAGAAAGTCTTTTAAAGGGTGCTTAGAAGATATGGACCAAACTTCCCGTCACAAGAATTGAATCTTTCTACTCGCGTTCCTAGTGCCGATCTCTATGACCAACCGACCAAGCAGAACTTATCTTGCCAACCAAAAAGCCAGGGCCCTTTGGCCAGTCAGGTAGTGTAGTGGCAAAGCAAAAGTAGCAAGTAATGCAGGTAGATCTGATGGGTTCCAGAAGACTGCAGATTTGTTGATCTTAGGTCCTAAAATGGAGCTAAACTTAAAATAAAAAAATCATACTTACCTTTACTTCCGCAGATCTCCCAGAGCTTTCCTTCATTGGGTCTTGTGCCGTCCTGTATCACACCTTCATCTCGGTATGGAAGAAGACCCAGGGGCCGCCATAGTCAGGTAGTGAATTACCCTTCATTTATGTAAAATTTAAAAAAAAGATTTGGCTTCAGCTATGCTGTCACCCAACCCTCTTCCCTTGCATATTATATACATAGTAACATGCACCATATGCTCTATGCTTTGTACAATATTAGGTTTTGTAGCTCTAATATACCATTTACTGTAACATCAGTTAATAAATATCTTTCTGTGGGCTGCTGAGGGGATCATATACATTTCCAAAGGTCACCCAGTAAGAGAAAAGATTCATTTCCATCACAAGCGTTAAGTCTATATGTACACTGAGATATAGAATGTATCCAATGCATGTATTCATCTTACATTGCAGGTGAAAGTTCATTTTCACAAAATGGGAGCACTAAACGCAGTAAATATCTCTGCGAATGCAAAAGGTCATCAGGTTTGTAAGACACGGCTGAAATAACGTGCAACTAGCTACAGACAGAACTATTATTGTGAGTGGTCAGGTTGGTGTTATACATCAGATATACATCAGTTCCCTGCAAAAGTGTTAGAAAGATTGTTACAGAATTTAATAATTCCATTTTATCCCCTTTAACCTGCACTCTCCCCCAAACTTCTTACCTTTCCACACTCTCTTTCCTTTGCTCTCCCCCTTCCCTATCCAACGCATCCCATTCTTCTCACATCATTCTCTCTCTTCTCTTCTTTCTTCCCTTCTCTTCTTTCTTCTCTTCTCTCTTCTCTCTTCTCTTCTCTTCTCTTCTCTCTTCTCGTCTTTCTTTTCTTCTCTTCTTTCCTTTCTTCTCTTCTTTCCTCTCTTCTCTTCTTTCTTTTCTTCTCTTTTTTTCCTTTCTTCTCTTCTTTCTTTTCTTCTCTTCTTTCTTCTCTTATTTTATTTCCTTTCTTCTCTTCTTTCCTTTCCTTTCTTCTCTTCTCTTCTTTCCTTTCCTTTCTTCTCTTCATTCTTCTTTTCTTTCTTCTCTTCTTTCTTCTTCTCTTTCATTTCATTTCCTTTCCTTTCTTCTTATCTTATCTTATCTTGATTAGACATTTGCATAAAAAGCAATTAAATATGTGTACCTAACAATGTGACCAATGAGTGCATGTATAAATATATATATCCCAAAAATAGCTTGATCTTGTGGTAAAGCTACAATGTGTGCCAAAAGGTAAACAAGCTCTCCTAAAGCACAAACTTTCTCTTAAAACTTTATAGTATAAGTGGGGTATAAGACAAAAATGTAGCAAGGTAAAAATATGAATAATAAAAAAGAAATTAAACTGCTAGGTACTCAAGTATTTAGGAAAAGTACATTGCAGCCATTTCTAAAATTGTGTCCAATACCATCATCATCCAGGCAATGGTCGGCATGGAATGTACACTGACATAGTATAAGCTCTTTTTTTCGTCTTTTTTTCAGTTGCCTGAGAATTTCTGACATTGATGACGTCCTTTTCATTTTAAAAAGCAGCAATGTAGCCACTGCTAAAGATTTGTAAAAATCGAAATGGATTCCTTATAGGTGTGTGCAGAACAAATATTCCGTCATCTGCAGGAAACTTTCACAACATTGTACTCCTTCAGTAAAGTATTAAAGACTCCAATCGCTTCCGTGCTGGCTGAACAATGGGAGTCTAATAAGGAGGTGAAGTTCTTGTTTGTTGGCTTTGTTATTATTAAAGTTTATTTTACGTCTGTTTTTGTCTTTGCTGGTTTCTACCTCTCCCCATTATCAACATGATTGCGGCAAGCCAGAGAAACGTCATCCAGTATTCCAGCAACCCAACTATTTACCTCCTTACAATTATCCCACAACACCAATAGTGGTTAATGGCTTGAAGGCCTTTTATTACAAATTATTACAAAAACTGATTTTAAATAACTATACCATATAACAAAATATAACCATATTAACAACCAGAACATAAATTAAAAAAAGGAAATATAACAAAACACTGTCATAACATCTTCTAACCCTACGCTGATCCTCTTGGATTGCCCGTCCTCTAGAGCCTCCGACCACTATCCCACAGGGATCTGCACCAGCATGATATACTATATTTGCTCCCAGCCACATCCATACCCCAGTTTGGGAACGATATCCCAATTATTTGCAGCCCCCACCCCCTTAATATTCCAACCATGGCTTTTAACACCACATTAAGGAGAATCAACAGCAACGATGGCTCTATCCCCACTAATACCACCACCAAAGACCAACTTACCTCGAGGACCTCACCGCCATCTCAAACCCCCGTACCCAAACTGATTCTAATGTACATTGTATGAAGCTCACAGTGTGCAGTGAAATCAGAGTACACTATTTCAGTCCAGGAGAGGAGCCAGAACAACTGTTCAAGACTAAATGGAAGGCAGGAGGATGGATTTAAGGAAAGGTAGGCTGGAAGCCAAACTGAACATTGTATATTTTAATAAAAACCTGTAGTAAGATGTAAAGAATAAAGCAGATCCCCCCTCCAGGTGCAGGGTCCTGGTTGTGACTCCGGCCAGTGGCTGTAAACCCAGAAATGACCAGTCTCAGGTTCACTGGATAGAACAGAGATTCGGCAATTGAAATTTGGCAATGGGTGTACACCAGCCCTTCATTACTCACCATCCTGACACATATTCAGGTGGTTCCCATGTTCTCAGGTGAGTCAGGTGGGCCCAGGAACCCTTGGGGGCAGTTCTGAAGGATTACTTCAATATAAGAGCAAAACCAGTGGATACATTTTGAAAAAAAGCAGAATTAGTCTTCAAGAGAGATGTCTAGATATTAAATTGTATGATCTCCCTCATTTTGCAAAATGGAGGTGGCACGCACAAGATATAACAAGTTTGAAGGAAAGTGTCTTTCGGCCTTGAATTCCGTTCCCAGGGCTATAGGAATGGAAAAGACACTTTAGAAGACAGATAGACCTAGAATCTTCTAGATGGCGGGATTCTTCTATCCGCAGGGTCCAAACAGTCCTCAGCCTAGTGAGAGTTCACCGTAAATCTGTAATTAAATCAGTGATGGGTGACTCCGGGCCCTTTTTATGGCTGTGCATTGCTCTGGAAGTGTCTTCAGCCATAGAATGTGCCTGAGACTGGATCACCTGAACTTACTGAGCACGTTGTCTAATCCTCCAGCCTGCACACATTAATTCACACATTGTTGTTTTATTACCAAAAACATTCATTAGCACATTAATGATGAGAACATTCTCCTCTACAGGAACCACCCAGGAGACAACGTCCCAGCCGCAGCGCTCATAAATTACCATCAGGGCGGAGGAGGAAATAAGTGTGACCGGACTAAACAGCACAATATGAATCTATTAATGAAGAGCCAACTTCTTTCACACACACCAATGTAGGAAGAGTCTAACTCTGCAAATTGGTAAGTTTAATAATTTAAGGAAGTTTTCTAAGTTCACTAGATTTTTTACTGAACTCAAAACAGAGCAAGGCAAAATCTAACAGCAATCAGGCTGATGGGTGAATTCAGACAGTGAGCGTGATTTATTAAAGCTCCCCAAGATTGGAGAAGTTAGATTTATCATGTGAGAACCTGGGTGATCCAGCAAATCTGGAATGACCTTCCTAAAAATCATTTACTATTATTTGGCAAATGTTTTTACTCCTGGTCCAGAATTATTCCAGGTTTTCTGGATCACGAAGGTTCTCATATGATAGTCTTTCATCACCAGTCTTGAAACTAAATCAAGTCCAGCGTATAGAGGAATCTTGTTCCATGGGCGAAATGTGCCTGTACATTGCACTGCATCTAATTTCCTCTTATCTCTGAAATCATCTGGTTGAAGGAAAGAAGAAAAGATGCCAGATTTCATTCCCAGCATCCCTGCATTTCTGGGATTGTAGGGGCCGAGCGATTGTCTGACCTCAATCTGTAAACATGAAACTATAAGGCAGGCGATGTCCTGGCTGTGCGGAGTGCACAGCTACAGCCAATCACTGATACCCATAGTGGGGGTTTTAAATTTAAAAAAGTTCAGTTCCGAAGGTTATTCCTTCCTTAAACAACAGGACTGATTTAAGAATTTGCCTTGTTCAGTTTTGGATATATTAAGCTATTAAGCGAGCAAATAATCCTATTAATACAATGGGCCTGATTTATTAAAGCTCTCCTTAAGACGGGAGAATACACTTTGATCAGTGAATCCAAAAAAATCTAGAATGCATCTGGTCCAGGATTGAAAACATTTGCTAGCAAATAGCAAATGATTTTAAAAAATCAATTTCAGGTTTGCTGGATCACACAGATTCACTGATGAAAGGGTATCCTCCCCAGCCTTGGAAAGCTTTAATAAATCAGACTCAGTGAGAGAATTTGAATGATTAGGTTTAGCCTCAAGTAGGGAGTTATGGTGGTCTCTACATCAAAACCTATATTAAAATGACAACGATACTTTATTTCAAACAAATATCTATAAACATGTTACATTTTAACAATATTAAAATAAATGAATAGATTGTAATTTAGGCATATTTAAATGTTCATAATAAATACATAGAGTTCCAAAAAGTGGTGATGAATTTTGTTGTATCTCCAATGCGTTTCGCAGAACTAGCCTGCTTCCTCAGGGGAACACCACATTCATACCAAGATATGTTCGGATTAATTTATGTTAGGAGATATAAATCCAAATTCCTGGGAGCTCAACTTGCACAAGCAGAAGTGCTATTATTAATATGCATTGTTGGTATTGACAGCGCTAGTTGGTATCGTTGTATCCAATTTCCATTTTAATACAAGTTTTGATGAAGGCAGACCACCATAACTCCCAACTTTCATTGAGGCTAAAACTTATCACTCATATCTCTTAGTTTGTATACTCTAGGAAGGTGGTCCAGGTATAAGGAATTAACATTGAATGGGGTTTTTTTTATAAGAATGTTTTGTGGAGGGTTTTCTGTGCTGCTCTGTGATAGTTTTCCTTCTGTCTAAGCAGAAGCTCCAAGGTGTTTGGTAGTTTTCATGGCAAAGGAGCCACAAATAATTCTTTGAATTACTTTGTTTTACCTGTAGACTGATAATTCGGTATTAAATAGAAAAAGACATTTGCATGTAAATGGAAACCCTAGGAAAGCTTCTGGAGACCCGTGTTGTCTTCTGTATCTTGGGGTAAAAGTATTCAGTGCATCTCTGCAAAACATTTCCTCTTGTTTTATCTCCTGAAAAACCATGGAAGGTTTGTGTAGATATTTCCATTAGTACAGGGCTCCTTTAAAGTGCCACCAACTCTGAGTATACATAGAAGTATTTCTGACTTTGCTGATCTCAACACTTGTTCCAGGTTAGTGGCTCAGTAAAGATGTCAGAGGACCAAGATAACCAAGTTTGTACCCCTTTGTTTTTATGGCTGTGTTTTTGTATACCCTTTTGGGAAGTTACCCCTTTCAGTGGAAATAACTGCGTGCCTTACCTATCCGCGTTCCATGGCAGGGCGACACCATCTTCCTTCTCTTCTTCCTTCCAAAGACAATCTTCGACCACCTTGATTGGCCATGTCAGGATACCCTGACACCTGAGCAGGTGGGCGAAAGTTCATTCATCGCTGGCACACGCAAGGGAAGCCGGGACTTTTGGGTTTTCCTAGCAATCAAAGCTGACGGTCTGCATGCACGGCTCCGCTTTGTTGCCAGAAACCAGGAGTGATCAGCCAGGTAAGGTAAAGTATTACAGAAGGAACATCGCCTGTCTCTTTCTCCAATGATGACCGCCCTGATCAAACATTTGTAAAAGTGGAACTTGCACATTAAGGGCTCCTTTACTCCAATGGCATTGAGCTGTGTTGGGCGTGCATGCGGTGAGATTGGCACTCTTTTTTTGTACGTTTACAGCAGCATACGTCACCCGAACTTATGCCTGCACACTGTGCGACTGGAGATGTAGGCAGAAGAAAGAAGATGACGGAAGATGATGGCGCCCATCTCTTCCTCTGACGGAAAGAAGAAACCAGGATCGCACTGGTCTGAAACGAGGACAGTTTTTTTATTTTAACCATAGTTCAACTAATGTGCCGCCTGTGAGTGCACTATGGTAATATTTAGCCCATATTGTTAGATTTACTGACCATTGATACTGGGACTGAAACTGAGAAATAAAAATTCTGAATTGTTAACAGACCAGGAACAGAAGGAAATCTTACAAGTGGGACACTTCTTACAGCAACACTTTGAAGAAATATCGATTCACTTCCTTTTGATTCTACAGGACAAGAAATGAAATCCCTCCAATAGGAACCATTCCCTACGCACTCAAAGATATTCTTTAACTCACTTTACCCATCACAAACTCTCAGCCTCATTTTTTCCAGTAAAGTTCTCAATCTGTGTGAATCTTGTTCCTTCACTTTTATATCTTTATGTTATTCAGCTCAATGCAATTTTTATTACTACAGGAAACACAACCATAAAAAGTAAAAAAAAAAATCTACAAATCACATTTGTCTGGACATCTGGTCATCAAACCGAAACAAATCTTCAAATCCGTCATACAGAACAGGAGCCGTGTAATTGTTCTCAGCCATAATAGTTATGTTACTTTGTAGAAGAAAGAAAAATCTAATTATGCAAATCAGGCTGCTTTTCCTGTCATTTCCACAAAGTCCGACGCTGCTTACAAATTTATCGATGTCTAGTAAAATTAAATTTATTAAGAATCTCACTTTTTAACAGCCGACCACCTGCTAAATATTTTGTTTGGAGTTGGTAGAGCGTTCAGTGTCTTTGCAAAGAAACATTTTTGGATTAGCTAATAAAATGTATTAAGTTTTTATAGGTTTTATTAGATTGCAGTTTTTATGTTGTGGTCCTGTTATTTGGAAACTTTAGCACTGCTGGTTTATGGCACCATTTTCAGATATTTATTTCAGCTGTTGGTAAAAAGGAGATGACGAGAGGTGCGAGTTTGGCAGGAGGGTAAAAAAACCTTCTAAATATAGGATAGTAAGACAAAACTTTGTTAAGGACCATTTTAATATATGGTTTATATAATGTAATATTAGAGGTGGACAGAGATGTACTGCATGGCCAAAGATGATCAAATCTACAATATAGGAGCTTGTTTGATGTCCCATTCCAGAACCATAGCCATAAATATGGTGCTATCCTTACACCACCACCCCTTAAGGTAAGTCCTCCATCCTCCACCCTTCGAGGAGTGAGGGGTGATGTCCTTGTTTTGTGTGGGAGAATTGAGTTCATCCATCCTACATTCACCATGTCATATCTTAATGGTACTGGCTTAGTGTTCAGGGGCAATCTTGTGAGTTTTGTGTAAGGCCCTGGTCCAGCAATAGTACCGACACCAGTCCGCCAATTTAACACCACATTCTTCACCTATAACAAGCCCCCTACAGCCTTGGTTGCGTTTCCCACAACACGGTTGCCCCAGGACATGTGCACAAGGAATGGGCTGGCAGATGACCGGGAGCCCACAGATAAAGCAGTACCAAGATTCCAACAAAGACAAGTCCAGAGTATAGAGCAATGGTCATACACAGGTAATCCATCCACCAAACGAAGTACACGGGGTTCACAGGATAAAGGTCGGTCCAGGCCGCATGAACTCACAGGGTCAGGAACAGGCAAAGTCAGCAACAGTAAATCAGACGAGAAACTCTTCGACACAGATTAGCCCAGCTAAACCCCACAACAGGTACTGGTGACTATATAGGGTATAAAGTCCCGGTGATACTGAACACGTGATACCTGGGTGCCTGAACGTTCTTATGCTTCATGGAACAAGGATGGAGGATGCTGGACAATGAAGGAGCAGAATTATACTGACTAGTCATCCCCCTGTTCTCTGCACATGAATATGCAGCAGAATCTGATTGGCTCCAGGGGCTGACGCTTCCCCAGTCTTGTGTACAAGGCATCATAAGAGACGGCTATCCCCAGGCTTCCGTGTCATTGGCAAGTTAATGATCTTTAACAGCAGGACAGACCAAGTCAGCTACCCATTGTAAGTAGGTAAGGACAGAAGATACTACCTCTGCTCACTGCATTTCATCTTTTAATCCCTAAATCAAATACCAAGCACCCCTGCCGAGGTCCAATAGGTTATGGCTTGGGGCCTTATTTTTTATCTGGCCCGTAGCCTAGAACACCGTGGCCAATAGAAGTGACATCTATCATGGCTGTAATATTAGAATTATGTTACATAAAAGTTCTTAGAATAGGGCCACAACCATCATCGTTCTCATCAATGACCCTCCACCATCTTCATGGTGACTCTCCCACATTCTTCCCTGGAGCACAAATGGCACAAAATCTGGCCCTGATTATTCTGTGTCACCAAATCTATATTTCATCAATCAAATTAAAAAAATATATCTTTTATGTATTGGAATATTGAATCCTTGGTGAAGGAGGAATATGATGAAAAGGTCTGAACCTATTGCTTTCCCACGAGGGAGATTCGCACCTCACACTCGTAATGATGATCATTGTCACCATTGTGTATTAACCAAATGATTAGAAAATATAAAGATGTTCCCAAAATAAAAGCTGGGAGGAAATCCTTCAATGAGGACACCTGTGTGTCTGTATGTGTTCTTTCCTCAATATATTATTACACAAGGCTTAAATCACGGTGTCACCGACCTTTCACTGTGATATGACAATGAATGAATATTAGATGGTTATATGTTTATTCCATTAGATGTCTGTTGCTGTTTCTCTTACAAAGATAATATGTTCCTATAATGTTACTACTTTGTTCCTTATTGTTTCATTCTTTATGACCTTTTTCATGACTGGTAGATGTGACTCATAAATTCTGCAATGTACGGTGATATAATGATATTAGGTGGCCTTAGAAACAGCACGCTGCATTTTTAATGTCTTTGATTTCATTTGTTGCAGAATAAACCATCAGTGTCAACCTAAAAGTGAAAATTCGGAAGATCAGAGCTACATTTTCTGATGAATGGGTCACAGATGGTTCATCAACTTTATAGCCAATCAAACACCAGGTTGAATTTATTAATGATTGTAGGCATTTTGCAAACAGATTGTTCTTATTACAAAATATAGTGATTGCCTGGATGGTAACTTTAAAGCTGCCTTCAGATCAGTACTTTGCCATTGTGGTGCAAATTTTGTTACTTCAGATATGATCAAAGAATTCAATCATGATCAAAGACGTCTTTTTTTTTGTGTTGCCATAAATTTCATCATTTTTTCTACAGCTATAGAAAAAAGAGACATGACCCCTAGGAGCGGGATCTTGACGCACTTGGCGAAGGGGATTGGATGATGCTGGACATTAATTTAAAGGAGGAATATTGATGGATATCAGAACGATGAATCCGCTATCTGCATTTTCAGAGGGAAAACATGACAGCTCGAATTCCAACCTAAAGGAAACTCAAAATGTTCATTCTGAGATGCCCCCTCTCATTGGATATTTTAGGGCAGAAGGGCAGAAAGTATGGCACTTATACAGAGAGTTACTTTCTTTGTAGTAGAGCTCAGGGGAAGAAATGAAACTATAAATTATAAGTTGTTTTGTACATCTCATATGGCGTGACGTGGGACAGATGCCATAAGGATTTTTGGTCTGGTGTGAGGGGTCAATGATGTTCATAAACAGATTTTATACAGTACAGAGAACAGGGCGCATACAATAGCTATGCCAATGTCTGAGATTTATGGCTGTCCATTATGTGATCTGTAGTCATTTCCAGTTCCAAAGGTTGCAAAAAATTGAGCTTACTCTAAAGTAGATGGATTTCCTAGGTAGGTGTTTTCCAGACTTCCAGGTAGCAGCACAGCTTTGGTAATTGGTAGCAGTTCTGGCAGTGCAGGAAATATCCCATCATGTACCATTTGTACAAAATACAAACAACACAGAATATTGATATGCCAAGACAATCTTGTCTAAAATATCCCAACCCCAGCATATGAACAGCAACTCACAACTTCAGCCATGTTTATTGAAGACTTTGCACCTAAGCAGACTTCCCGACACCAAGGATGGGAAAATGCTAAAACAATAGGGTGGACCAAAAAACTTCACATTTTCCAGTTCTGGACAATTCTCATCTGCAAGGCTGCTTATGAAGCTGTTTATGACGTGTGGGTATAAATCTAACATTACCGACACTGGTAATCCTGATGAAGCAGTTACAATAGATTTCGACCACAATTGTGTTTGTTTGAAACTGGATGACTGAAAACAGATGAAATGCTTACCAAAACTCCAAATATATAGCTTTAGGGAGGGCAGCCAGTCCGACATGTCTGATCAGAATATTTTGAGCACTTCACCGCCAGAACAGATCATGAATTGGCAATGCAAGAAAAACTAATATTGTGCTCTCTTAAATAGTTTTACAACATTGTAAGATTGCCACATCCCTCAATAAACACAATTACAGATAAACCTCTCAACCTTCTCAACACAGAAGGAGTAAATATAATTTTTTTTAAACCAAAACAAATATTTAAACCATACAAGAAATATTCTAAAATACGTAGTTCGAATGGCAGTTCGAATTTGGACAGACCTGACTTGACCCGAAAAACACGGAATTCGACTTTGCAAATTCCTGTTTAAAAATATGTTTTAAAAAAAAAAAGGCGAACTCCAGATGAAGTCTTAATGGAGTTTCCTCATTGGGAATTCATCTCAGTTCAGTTCCCATGGTCACCGGGGGTCACAGCCCGGGGAGCGTGGGAACTTGCGGTCACAGCTGATAGGACGCACGCGAGTGCTTCCAATCAGCTGTGACCGTAGGCAAACTCTCAATGGAGTTTCTTTATTGAGAGTTCATCTGCATTTCAGTTCCCCCGGTCACTGGGCTGTAATTACCCCGGTGACCATCATGAGAACTGAATTGCAGATGAACTCTCAATGGAGAAACTCCATTGAGAGTTCATCTGCAGTTCCACTGCGATCCCGAGGCACTAGAGGTTAATTAACCTCCAGGGCCCGGGGATCACAAACAGGAGGATTCCCAGGGCATCAAGAATGATTGCAGCCCTGAGAATTAACCTCTAGTGCTTCGGGATTGCAATGGAACTGCAGATGAACTCTCAATGGAGTTTCTCAATTGAGAGTTCATCTGCAGTTCAGTTTCCATGGTCATTGGGCTCATAAGTACAGCCTGGTGACTGTGGGAACTTTCCCGTCACAGCTGATTGGAGGAGGCACGCGAGTGCTTCCAATTAGCTGTGACTGCAGATGAACTGCTTTTCTGTATGTGTTCTTAGATAGAGAATCTCTATCCAAGAACACATACTACAGTTACGCTAGGGCTGCAAAAGCAATCTGACAGCTCTGCTCCCCTGATTGCTCTTGTAGTTCTTTACAGTCCTGAAAAAAAACCTGAAACCCCCCTCCCATCATAGACTTTTATGGTGCTCGAATTCCGCTCTCGATCACCCGAAAAATATCGGGCTATTCGATCGAATAGCTGCCGAATCGAAAACTCAGCTGTTCCACCAACATTACATATAGATATAATGTAATCACCATATCATCACAGCAACATAAGCTATCAATACTTGTTTCCAGATGCGTTTCGCAGGTTAGACCGCTTCTTCAGGGGGTTGATAGCAAAACAGCAAGTTGAAACACCGGACCTCACCATATATGCTCGGAATTCCCTGCTTTTCCTTCTGTGTTGAGAAGGTTTATCTCAAAATGCTCTACAAGGCTAAAGGTTCTTCGAATGGAGAGGGCTACACATGAGTGCAGAGAGGTTAGTAATACTATGGGAAATTAAGAAGACTGGCGATGAGTAACACAATAACGAAGAGGAGGAATGTGTGACTATAGGGATGGGAAATGATGGGTGACACTTCGAAAAATGGTTTTGATGATTAACATTATGGTGAGGGGTGGAAACCAGTGATACCTTCCAGAAAGAGATGAGTGACATTACGGAGAGGGAAGGAGATGATAGACACTATGATGAGGCAAGGAGATTAGTGACATTATAGAGAGGGAAAAAGATAAATAACATTATGGAGAGGGAAGGAGATGAGTGACACTATATTTAAGGACATTAGTGACATTACAAAGAGGAGAGGATATGAGTGACATTATGGAGAGGAGAGGAGATGAGTGACATTATGGAGAGGAGATGAGTGACATTATGGAGAGGAGAGGAGATGAGTGACATTATTGAATTCTAAGGAAACAAATACAGCAATTAATGATTCTGCCGGACTCTTCTAGAAGCTCGGCACTTCTTTCACAAATTGAATTCATCAGCTGAACCCACAATGAGTAAGCAGGATGAGCAGCCGAGGTGACAGTCTAAATGACTGAACTTTACAGAAACAACAAACACGACAAGAAACATTCTGCAGGTAAAAGCGGAAATTTCTGAAATGCAGCCCAGTGCAATGGAAAGTAAATCATTTCCTTCCATAGTATTGTCATTTCTATATATATAAAATTGTTTTTAACTTATTCTTATTTGCCGGAACTAAAAGTCCATTTTCTCTGTCTTGATATACAGATTTTACTACTTTGCTGTGAATAGCCGGTACTGTAATTGAATCTCAATAGAAGGAGCTTAAAATGACCTAAATGACCGGATAAATCAGAGGCACCCCACCTCCAATACATTCAGAAGCTGAGACGTCAGTAATGAGCATTATCTATGAACAGGTAAGATTGGCTCATGATGCATTCTGAAGGTTGGGTGCTATTACCATATGTGCATTTATCACACAGGTAACCCTGGTACATATGTGTGAACTTATGGAATATACGTGGCATCAGGTAGGACTTTATTGGAGGAAAGGACAGAGCAAGAATTTATACCTGCCTAATCATTACCAAAACGTTCTGCGCATGTGCAGCTCTGCAATACTTGCCCGGGTACATGGTAGATTGCCAGGATACCCGACACATCCCCGCTTGCCTTGCAGGTACCAGAACTAAATGAATGCCAGTCAGTTTCCCCATCCTGGCCCAGCCAATCAAGATAGCCCAAGATCAGAATGCACGAGAGAGCTGGTGGTAATGCCCGCAAAAGAATAGGGAAAGGTGATTATGCCTGGGGTTTAGTTCCCTTTAGCTGGGACCATTTGGAGCCCAGTGAGAAAGTTAAAGCCTGCACCTGAGAAATGCAATGTCTTAGACAGATATGACCAGGTGTGCTGGGGGGACAGACAAAGAAGAAAGTGCGGGAAGGACTAAGGAGGGGGAGCTGAATAAAAAGGGGGTGTAAAAAGAAAGTAGGGCTATTCCAGTATTAGGAGCGGGACAGCGTCCCTTCCTCCATCCCTAGTATTATGGGTTGAAAGGGTGCCTGTTGGAGTCCTTGGGGGCAGTATGATAGTAGGAGGACCTGGCTTAGGTATAGCTCCTCCCAAAGAAGTGGTGAAAAATGTCACCAGAGGTTCAATAAGCAAAGGGTCTGCCAGATTGGTTGCGTTCCTGAGGTGAGCCTGTGCACCTGGGAGCACCTTTCAAAAGGGGGTGTACCCAAAAGTGGGTGTGGTGGTCAAGGTAATGCCCACGAGGACCTGCAACCAGAAAAGGCGTTGCGGGGAATTAAAAGGAAAATTGTTGTTTCTGTGATGTAGTTGTTGGAAATATTTAGCAAGATAAAGAAGTTGTGAATAATAAATGGCCAATGGGGCCAATTTTTTCCAAGCAAGTGGTCTGATAATTTCTGGAGGGGTGAAACAGAGGGGCGTGAATGGTAAGTAGGGGAGGTGACATCAGCGCTTCCAGGTTACAGTCCATTAAGAATCTTTATTCCTTTAGTAAATCACCCCGAACACGTCTAAATGGCACTTCTGATCATTGCAATATGGAAACATGGGCATTATCTCAACGTACATGTTTATGTGAAGCAATGGTGCCATTCAGACATGCTCGGGTTGGCATTTCACTTACCTAATGAATGAGATCGTGTGCAACCAGAAATCTTGTCCTTTTTAGATTTTCATGCATGTGATTGGGCAATAGTTGGAAAGTGAATCATCACCACATTCACTAATCTAAGTGAAATATCCTTTCCATGGGGATTAATGACTTTTGTTTGGAGTTTGGAGCCAAGGTTCCTTTAGTAAACCATTGCAGGTCATTCCAGATCTCCATTGGGATGAGAACAAGAATTCTCTGTTATCCATAGCAGGTAAATCAAAAATTCCAACAATCTTAATGGAAAACATTTCATTGTAATAACTGCGTTTGTTTCTTCGTCATCAATTACATTTTATTCATCCGTTAGTTTCGTTTAAGTTTATATTTACAGTTATTAGAAAGCTATGATCTTTAATTACACCCTACCTGGTTTTATGGGTCTGTGATCAGTGATAGATTAAGCAAGGAATTTATATCTCTTTGGGTTAATGTTCTGTGTAAATAATTAGCTTTTATTTTTCAGTAATTCTGATCAATCATGTACATCGCTCATTTCCATAGGAGGTTTATGGCTTCCTCCAACCATGAGGTCACGTGCTGAACTTATTACAACTCTTCTCATATTAATGATTTCTGGGGGATGAGGAATTAGCTGGGTATAAAATAGTATCTGTTATCTTTTCTTAGGATCTGAGTGAAATAATTTTATTATATGAGTTGATAAGTTTGTTTCTTTTTTGTGGTTCATAGTTTGGTCAAAGTATAGATACACGGCCCTGTCTGCAACATTTATTAATAATCATTTCTCCCCCACACTTTCATAAAAGCCAATATGTGTAAAAAGTTTCATGTATTTCAGTGTAGTTTTAATGCAGTAAGTCTTAAGTAGGGATGAGCGATAATGCCTTGCGAAAATTTCCCCAAACTTCTGATGAATCCGCTAAATTTGGGCAAACCGATTTTGCTAATTCCATTGAATTGCAGGTTCCCAAGCTCCCTGGGCTGTACTTACCATTGATAAGTACAGCCCAGGGAACCTGTGGTCAGATGTGATTTTAGGCATGCGAGTGTCTCCAATCAGCTGTGACTGCAGGGGAACTCCAGATGAACTCTCAATGGAGTATTTCCATTGAGAGTTCATTTGAGTTCAGTTCCCACAGTCACCCACAGTCACGTGAGTGCCTCCAATCAGCTGTGACTGCAGGCGAACTTCAGATGAACTCTCTATAGAGATTTGCCATTGAGAGATCATCTGAGTTCGGCAAAAACACAACCTCATGGCAAATCACAAGGCTGTGCCCGTTGCAGCGAGAAAGGCCCGATTCGCCACGAGATCAAAATAAAAAATTTTGGTCGCTCATCTCTAGTTTCAAGTATGGGATAAAAAAGCAGCAGACTCCAAGGAACAAGAAGTTCTTCAGGTCAGGGTCCTCTCCTCCTGTGTCACTGTCTGTATCTCTCTGTTATTTGCAACCCTCTAGTGAATGTACAGTGCTGTGTAATATGTTGGCGCTATATAAATCCTGTTTATTATTATTATTATTAATATTAACAATAATAATATTGTTAATAAGGTTGTCCTTATATTCGACCCGAAAATGGCTTTTCGAATTCGGATAGATCCGACCCGAAAAAAAATGAGATTCGACAGTAAAAAATTGGGATAATTTGGGCATTCACTTGCTGTCAATACATTTTGACCTAATACTCTTTTCCCATTTCTGTGTTATCTGTGGTCTCACAATTCTTATAGTACAACCCAGCCTGTTTATTTCTTCCTTATTATTGTCCTACCCCGGCCAATTTTACACTGCTGTATCATCTTCATTCCTAATTCAGTCTTCAATCTCTATTGATAATTAAATAGCGGGTTAGAGTTTTGCATCGGCTAGAATAGACAAAGCTATAACAAATGACCGTGTGCCAGTCACAGTGAGCTTATTACTGAATGATGAAATAGCAAAAATTATCAGAAATATATTTTTTAGGTTGAAATTATTCAGATTGGATTCTTGCTAATTTATGGAAATAAAATAATTTCTCAAATGTGTGCTGTCACTGCACGCTCAGAGACTATGCATAAAATCCTACTGACTAAAATCATACTTTCCCATCACACCATGCACGGCTTTAAGGCATTCCAAGCGTGTTATTTAAGGGATTTTTTTCTATTTTCCGTATTGCAGCTAAAAGGATTTCTTTCTTGCATTGGTACATTACCCCCATGGCAGTGCCCAGCTCTCCGTGCCAGTTTTGTGCAAATTTTTATAAAATTTAATAAAAAGATTCCCCTCCCCTATGGACTTTATTATTTGCCAACTAAATATACCGGGTTCTTTAAAAACAGAACCTGAGCATATTCATCTATCAATAATGAGTGCACAGCATTTCTCAGAGAGGGTTTAGCAGGATTACAGGGACAGACATAACAGAATCACCAGGGATAATCATAATGAAAGATTCATATTCAAAAATATTGAAAATTACTTTGAAATGTCACGTCAGACTCTGAGGTATTGGAGGGAAAAGCAGACCATCAGCCAATCCATTTATACTCTGATCAGGACCATGCTGATAATAGGAGCCAGCAAAGCAACAAAGGGATGACTTCCCCCCACAAATCTGTTTCTCATTTCACTGTCCAGTCATAGGCTGGTGCAGAAACAAATTTACTAACAAATAATTTAGGCTGAGGACATCTAGTGGTGGGGGAATGCACTTCAGGGTCAGCTCTGGTCTGAAAAAGGTTTTGCTGAAAAAGTTTCTTTTGTATTTTATTTTTTGATGGGTTATGTTTCTTGTTCTTTTAGTTCTATTGACAAATCTGCAGCTGCTGCTTTATCATCCAATGTTCTAATAATGCAGAACGCACTATAAGGACACTCATTACTTCTTGTACTTTATTGCCTCAGCCCCCCCCCATTGTTCCCCTTTCTGATATCAGCAATCTACAGTCAGAATATTCCACCCACAGTGCAAGTCACATCAACGTGATCCTCAAAGAAATTTAAAACACTCGGATTGTATAATAACATTTTGAATCCAGGTGCTTATTACAGCTCCCTTCCCGAGATTTGCGTGATGGATAAATCACACACAAGCTGTTATTGTTCCCCGGACATTGCTGGAAATAATTTGATTTTTAAATGTTTCTATTCTTGGTTTGAATTTGCTTTATATTGCATTTGTACCTGACAATAGCGCCGTGGCATCTATTAGCAGCTTCTGCCCATTAATAACACTGACAGCTTGATGCCACCATGTTATATATTTTAATTACATCCATGACATCTGCTGACATACATGTAGTTATCATAACGCCTGAGGGGGCCAGATTTCCGTGCAGCAGATGTGACATTTCTTCCCCAGGCTCTCGTCATACAATCACGTTTATACATTAATTCATGGCTTTGCACCTTAAGCTTTGTGGGATTTGTTTTTATTCTGTGTTTTATGTTTTTGGCAGCTGGTTGGCATTGCCTTGTTGGTTGGGTTCATCAGCCCAGCTTGGGATAGCCAGGTATAGGAGGAACCAATGGAGAGGACTGAGCCCTGACCCCCTGTATGCAGCGTGATGATAATGGACGCCCCGCAATGTGGTCACATTGGATATAGCTCATTCAGCATAAAACAGACTTTAAATAAATTGGGTGCAGTAGTGTTGAACTTGCATTAGCTGCTTCCTCAAGACTGGCAATGGCTGCCTTCCTTGCAAGTGCCCTTTGCACATTGATTCCCTAAGGGCCCTTTCAGACCTGTGCCACAGGCTCAACTGCAATCCCAACTTCTCCCCTTCAAGTCAATAGTAGAGCATGGGATCCTTTTCCCATTTCCCAAATTGATTTTTGTAGGCAAAGAGCACTGATTAGAAAATAAGCCAAACTCCACACCACAGCGTCTGATTGGCCCATGTTCAAGTCAGTGCAAGGGCCAAAGCTCCTGGTGTGCACATGTTACAAGCAGCAGCAAGTGATCTCATTGGGTGGAATGTCAATGGTTCTCTCTGACCCCACCACAGGGCCATGACCATCATTTACATTGGGCCTGTTGGGAAATGCTTATCTGTCGAGTGATTCTGTGCTGTGGGCTACCGCAGTATCTCACGCAGCGTTTTTTGTCCAGCAATGTCACTTGCAGCAGCAAGGAGATGAAAGAGATATAGCGGCATCCCCTGCTTCCCTTTAGCTGTGCAGCCTGGGATGTATTTTATGCATCCCCAGCACTCTGAGGCTGTGCACAGCTGAAGGGGATTTTAGGAGCAGATTATTCCTGCCTCCAGACAGCGTCCCTTGTGCCCTGGGGGCAACTAAGTGCTGTGAAATGCAACCAGTCTCTGGGGTCTTGTTATAGGTGAGCGGTGTTAGATTTCAGGATTATATTGTGTTTGTGTGCCATAGATTGAAGTTGCTTTTTTATATATAATTTGGGTTTAACTAACAACTACACTAGAATTGCATGGCTTAAAAAATTACATCTAACATACTGTATGTAATTCAACTGATTCAAGTAAAATATTTTACAAAGACATTTCACGTATAAAATGGTGATTTATAAATAACTAAAACTGGAACAATCACAAAGTTTTACAGACGAGACATTTCAATGTTTGAAGGAAAGATTAACAGCAGCACCGATTCCGGCTTATTTCATTTTCACTTTAGCATTTCATTTACATACCGATGCCAATAAGAAAAAGTCTGTTGACAAATACAAGAGGAAGGAAGGTCAAAGCTTGCACTAGGTGACGTCTGCAGGAAGCCGCAAAAAGTGCCGATAACTAATGCAGAACTTTCAGCCATGTATGAGCTGTTCAGGAACATTTTGCTGAATATTTAGCACAAGCAAAGGCTGACATTTCACTGGCCGCAATCCTTTGCTGTATTTACAGGCAGCATAAATTAAGAGTTTTGGGGTAATTTTGGTGCCGCATGGCTGACAGATGCTGTATGGAAGGGAGAGGCAACAAGATTTGCATGTTGCTGCAGGTGGAGCCGCAGTGCAGATCTTCAGACCATAACTGCTGCAGATAACAGCGACATGTAACATTTGCAAACTGCACCATGTGCATAGGAAGAGACTGCTCCTATTCACTTAAACGGGGGAGGCTGGAACCACAGTTTGGCCTGGACAACTGACTATGGATATGACATGGCCTTTAGTGTAAAAGTGGACGGATTAATTTGTCTTGGACAATTTAGTGGTGCAGCAGATTTGTCCCACTTTTCCCATAACTAATTTTCTGAGTTACAAAAAATTAAGAAGGTGAAGGATCCCGCCTTGTCTTTAGTTATTTGGAGCTTTTAGGATTTGTAGCTGTGTTGTAAGCATTGCATTCCCCTGTTGAGGTTAATAAAACTCAATGCACTGGTGTGGTACACTGAAGCCCAAGGAGGAGTCCCTGCAGCGTGGGAGCATGGGGGCTGTAGTCCCCTGGCAGTGGGACCCCCAAATAAGATGAATCTTGTCCCAGGCATAGCACTCACTCTCATGCAGTCCTTCCATTGATTACTCTTCAAAGGAATATTGGAGAATCCGGGGAAAGGGATGGGTGGGATACTCACTATAGGACATCTCTGCATTTAGCTCATGGACACAAGAAATAGGACCAAGGATCTACTGGAGATTCCAAAACTGTGGAGAACTCAGCAAAAGAACAACTCCAGAACCTAGCACAGATTTTCTATCAATCATAAGCTCTGATAAGGCTGCCATGAGATGCTGAGTCTCCTTATTTAAAACAACTGAATTCCATTGAATGAACAAAACAGACGAAGAGAAATATTACATGGTGCTGGACGTCCTCCAGCCTGGAATTGAGGCGGGCTCCGACTTGCTGCAGCTTTTGATGCACAATGTGAAAAGCTCACAGTGTGCAGTGAAATCAGTCCAAGAGTTGTGTTGCTTGTGTGATTTCTTTTCATTCTGGGTTGTAGCATATTCCATGTGAGTCTTGCAGCTTCCGCAGCTCCTGGTGCTTTGATATGCAATGAATCTTTCCCTGCGGCCCCCATTCATTTTCTATGGGCTGCTGCTAGTGAGATGTCACTTGTATCAGTTGTGTTAACAAATATTCGATGCAGATAGAATCTCACATTGTAATAGTTGTGACGTTGTATTCTAATCAGTGGTGAAGAAGACATTGGGGAAATACTTCCTCCTACCTGCAGCAGACTGATGATATAAGAGTTGATTTGTGAGGCTTTTCACATAGCAAAGTGAATTATCTCCATGAAAGGGAAATTTTACTTATAAAACTCTGCTGACTTCAGCCATCCAATCATCCAAAGAGTTCTTCTCACTTCCTGTTATGTCCGCAGGGCAGGAAGTGAGGACAAATCGTGACATTTGAACACTTTTGCACAAAGTGAATTGATAATGTAATATCAGTTTCGTATATTTTTATTGTTCATGGTTGTTTTTTCTTCTTGGATATGATTTTGCCTCATTGCTTTATTAGCATTTTCAGGTTTAATCAGATGAAGCCAACTTTGTGTTATATCCCAGGACAGCCAATGGATTTGGTGTTGAAATTAATGGAGAAAAAATCTTCTGGTTTGTCCTGGACTGCAGAATCCAAATACATCAACATAACCGGGAAAATCACCAAATGTCAGGAATGTTGTACAATATTTTTTTTTATGACAGCAAGTCAGCAGTGACAAGTGACACAAAGAAATACCAGCATCAAGCTGCATTATTACAAATATACACAAGTTATTTATTTATTATGTTTTATTTATTTTTTCACAACAGTCACAGAAACCTAAATTTTCCCCTGTGAATTCCTCTGAAATTCACTGACAAACGGTCGAATCTCTCGTTCTGCCACCTAGTGGCCAACCCTAAAAGTGCACAACTGTCACAATAAGGAATGCTATCTGTATAAATGAAAATTATGAAAGAACCTAGAGTGAATTTACAGGGGAATCATTTATAAAAAGAGCCCATAGTGTGCTTTGACAACAATTAACACAATAAATAATAGCCCCTTTAAAAACACTTTCAGGTAAAGTAGTGGGCTGTATAATGTGCTGACCAGCAGGGGCAGTGTTGCACAGAGCTAGCTGTGATAATATTATGATGATGATGATAGTGGTG
>NC_092861.1:152417282-152421496 GCF_032062135.1 Pyxicephalus adspersus | reverse complement strand
GTCAGAGACTGCAGACATTGTACAGGAGATGGTCAGAGACTGCAGACATAGTATAGGAGACGGTCGGAGACTGCAGACATTGTACAGGAGACGGTCAGAGACTGCAGACATTGTATAGGTTGAAGAACAGTAGTAAAAAGTAGAGAGGAACAATATTGAACTAGATTATTTTCTACGTATAGAAATCCTTTTTCCCTCATCATGCCATTTGATAAAGAATCTCCAGCTAATTTTCAGGTCACAGACCAGTAGATGGCGCTGTATCCCCATGTAAAATGTGTAACAAATTCTTGCTGTTTAAGACAGCTGTCATCAACTGGTGGTCCGCCACCCTGGCCGGTGCGCCCCCAGAGCCGCGGACCATAGGCTCAGAGCTGCGATGGGACAGTGGAGGGGTTCTTGTATAATGACGTAACTTTGGGGGAAGTTTCTTCCCCCTTGAGCGACGCACGGCTCCCTGCGCATGTGCGGTCCAGGGTCCGTAAATTTAGTGGTCCATGAGCTCCAAAAGGTTGGCAACCACTGGTCTAAGACACTAGAGCAGGGGTGGGCAAACTTTTTCAGTCAGGGGCCACATAATAAAACGTAAAAGATGGGCCGGGCCGATCACAGATCTGAGCCTGTAATGGGAGAGTGAGCGGATTGTGTGCAGGGACACAGCCCGCCTACCTCGACGAGCTGGGACGTGTTCCACATGAGCTGTGGAACACCCAAAGGGACAAGAAACCACCGTATTGGGCCTTATACGGCCCACGGGCCGTAGTTTACCCGTGCCTGCACTAGAGTTTGTTATATACAATAAACACAACGCCATCCACTGCTGACCAACAATAATGTACAAAAACTAATTTAGGGGCAAGTGATCCATCATAACCAACTCCAAAGTACTAAATACTTTAACCTGTAAATAGTATCAAAAAGAAACAATAAGCAAATATTGATTGTGTATATTGAATGCAGAAGATATTTATTGATTGTCCTCTCCTTGTCTCAATGGTCACAGCTTAATTTTCCAATCACATTTTTAATAACACTAAAAGTTTCAGTGTTGGGAAGCTGCTTGGCTACCTGTTTTTAATCCTGCAATTGTCTGATACAATTATAGTTTAAAACATTTTTTAAAACATTTAAACAGTTTATAAAAAAAATGTATTAGGTGGGCTATGCAGACCTGCAGTCAGTTAACAATGTTAAGTTTTATTTTAATGTTTTATCTCTGGACATGAAAGGTTTTCTCTTTGCGCACAATAGGTTCTGGTGTTTTATAATCTTTCCCCTCTGTGTAAATATATATCATATGGCCGTCATTTCCCTCTGGAATAAAATAGTCGGCACTCACCCAGTTTCCATCAATAACTCCAGGAAATGTCTTATGACAGCAGAATCACCTGCAAGATGAATTATATCTGTGAATACAGCAGACACATTCCCTACATCTCCGCTGATGATATACAAAGAGACACGCTGTGATACATTCCTCTACTTAACACTCCGCTGCAACGTTTCTGCAATAAAAGGTGAGCGTATCAGTATAATACCGGGGGTTGCATTGTCATTGTACGCAGCTTGTCAATGAACTCCGCTAATTGTTGTATACAAACAAGCAAATTATCACCATATGGGATGAGAGTTGTTTTAGGATCTCTCAGAGGTTGGGCTGCCCTCGGCATTCTGTACAGGAATGGCCGATACACAGCACGGTCATAAATGTGGCCTAAAGTTCCCTCCAGTCCAAATGTCTAATTCTTATTATTAATGTGTTTTACTGAAGTGCAAGGAAGTAGAAATGTTCTGCACGGTGCGCTTGCTACATTCAGCAGCTACATGGGATATAAACCTACATTGTGTCTGTACGGGATCAGTACTCAGCAGACCCCCAATCTAATGCTGAACTCTTCTTCTATAGCAAGCCCCCGCTCATCATCGGGAGACTGATTGGGTTTACCAGCACACTGTTGCCCCCAGGACTTAAAGGTGTCCCAGGAAAAGCTGGCAGATGACCGGAGCCCATAGATAAAACAGTACCAAGATTCCAGCAGAAGTCCAGAATACAGAGCAGAGGTCATACACAGGTAATGCGTCCACTAGACGAGGTACACGGGGGCAAGACACAAGCAGAGTCGGGGTCACAGGAAAATGGTCTGCCCATGCTGCATAAACTCACAGGGTCAGAAACAGGCAAAGTCGGCAACAATAAATCACACAAATTCACACCAGCAGCAAGTCAGCCCAGTTGAGGACTGGGAGCAGAGAGGCCATAAAGCCAATGGCAGGATGAAGCAAGGGACTAATCTGCTCCTAAAACCCCTTCCGCTGTGCACAGGTAAATCTCAAGTAGGGATGAGTGAGCAAATTTTTTTAATTCGGTCTCGCGGCGAATTGGGCTTGCTTAACAAATATGTAAGCGAGAACGGCCTTTGTAAATTCGTCCGGCGAGACCGAATTTTTGGGACCTGCTAGACCAATAATCAGGGGAGCGGAGCAGCTGTTGCAGCCCTGTACTATGTGTTCCTGGATAGAGTTTCTCTATCCAGGAACACAGTGTGAGTCTCACGACTGGCTGCTCATGAATAAATGCAGCGTGGGAAAAATCCTCTGATTTTTCCCACAGCCGCCTTCATTCATAAACGCAAGCCGCATGCCTCACTATGAGAGGAGGAGTATCGTGGCTGCATTTATGAATAGAGCCGTGAGAATCCTCCTCTCAGTGAGAGATCCCCGGGCACTACAGGTCAGAATGAGGGCTTGCCCGGGGATCGCTCACTGACAGGAGGATTCCCACGGCGGTATTTATGAATGCAGCCGCGATAACCCTCCAATAGTGATTTCCGATGGTTTCGCAAAGTTTCGCCGAGTGTGGGATATTGTGTTAGGCTCGATAAGCATTTCCTAACAGTGCCTTTGCAAACTCAGATAGTACCTTATATATATAGGTAGAAACGTCATTATCCCTGTTTTGCACACATTGCGCAGGATTTATTAAAGTTCCCCAAGGCTGGAGAAGATAGGCTATCATGGGAGAACCTGGGTGATCCAGCAAACTTAGAATAGATCTGATCCAGGATTGAAGACACCGGCCAATGAATAGCAAATCTCTTCTAGATTTGCTGGATCACCCAGGTTCTCCCATGATAGTCGATCTTCTTTAGTAAATCAGGCCCATTCTGTAGGTGCCTGCAGAAAACTACAGAGATGAATACAAGACCAGCCAATGTGCACAATAGTGACTGGACGTTATTACAGGAAGCTCCTGGAATATTGAAGTCATTTGATTTTTTTTGCCTTCCTCTGGATCAGCCATGTCTATAGAGTTTTATATAAGATATTTTTATTTCCCTAATGCTTGAACTTGATAAACTTATGTTTTTTTAACCTATGCATCTGCACAGATCTGAAAGAAATACACAAAGCACATGAGAATACACAGGGATCTGGTACATAGACAGTATTTGCTTATCTTGAGGTCTGCTTTAGGATGCAGGTACTTATATAATAAAGATGGGGTCATGGACAGAAATGAAGTTTCAGTTCTTGCTTATTCTAACCTAAAGTAAAAAACAGCATTTTGGCTGCAGATAGACTAAAAAAGAAACTGTGTGGGTCTGTATCAGTTCTTTAATAATAGAGCGTCATGTTTGTTTAGCAGCATTTCAATTATATATATTAATGCTGTGTAAACAACAAATCTTCAATTCGTGTCATATTGACCCAATGTGTCCAATTAGTGTCACAGATCTTTTCCTGCGGGACAGATATAGACACATCATGACCGACTGTTTATTAAAAATGACCGCTGCTTGGTTTCACCCGGAAGAATCTGATTAATCTGGCCGCATGCAGGATTCGAGGCAAATGGTTACATCACATCAGAGGAGGATAAGTCTGGAAGTGAGACATTTAATGACATCATATTGCACCATGCTGCTTCTACCACCCCACCATCTTTCCATATTGCACAATGCTGCTTCTACCGGCCCACATTCTTTGCATATTGCACCATGCTGCTTCTACCAGCCCACCTTCTTTCCATATTGCACCATGCTGCTTCTACCAATCCACATTTTCCATAATAAATCCTGCTGACTCTACCAATCCACCTTCTTCCCTGCTGTCCCTCTTACTGCTGTCATTTCTTACCCATGATCTAAAACAAATCAGGATTTGTCAGACCAGATTTATCACTCACTTCCATTGCTGCATGGTGCAGTTCTGTT
>NC_092861.1:152404040-152416127 GCF_032062135.1 Pyxicephalus adspersus | reverse complement strand
TTTCCCCAACATTTCTGTGCCTCTTGTTAAGCTGTTCAGGCTCAATAATTAAACACTTCTTGATTCGGCTCTGAATAATCCATGGTTTGTTACATATTAATTAGAAGGAAACTTGATATCCTATTTATTAGTGTTTGGGGTAGAGTTAATTAACGACGATGATGGAACTTTTTGGTCTATTTGAGAAAAGTTCATTATAATCTGAAGATGAGAGTTGTGTTATTTCCTTTTATGACATTTTAATTAATTAAAATGTCCCCTATTTTGCTCCATTGTCTCAGTTAGTCGAACATAAATACTGAGGGACAGTAATGGCTGGGAATGGTAAGTGCCGCTCTGCATGGTAATACAACATTTACAACATTCCTAGGAAAGTCCACTCCATTAGACTGGTGTCCGGCCATTGAGAAATTTTGATGTTCCAAGAGCTGTAAAGAAGTACTGCTGCAAAGTTTTCGGGAAGCCATGAACAACCTGATCCTTCCCACCAGCCATGATCTGCCTGCATTGCACAGGAAAGCACAGAGATCTAATGTCAATGGTACTGGGTCCACATAAAGGTATGTAGTGAGAACAGAAAGTAATAATTAGGAAAGGAAATACTTAGGTGACTTTAGTATTAAAATATGAATTGTAAAAAAATAACACTCCCTAAGATGTATGGTCCTATCCAATAAAGAAATATATATTCCAGCCCGAATGTTTATTATGTTACACCCAGAATATTTATCTTCATGATCGAATAAAGTAGGGAGTCATTGTATGTTGGCCATGTGAGGACGTGATAGAAGAACCCCATCAGATAGCTCATTCACCGCAAGGCTGCTTCCTTGAGTGCAGAATAAAAGTGACTCCTAATATCAGAATAATCTATTAGTAGGAATGTTAGGGGGTCACTTCCACAAAATTCTACAGCCCCGATACCAATTTCAAAATATTATTTAGCCCATTTAAGTTTCTAAGTGCTGAATATCGATAAAAGGGATTGAGGTTCTTGGTAATAAAGAAGCTTCAAGGAAGCTTGGACTATTGCCGTAAATGATAAAATTCTATTTAATTGTGTACAGAGACATTTCCTGGTGTCAGGCGAAATTTTAAGGACAATAAAAAAGTGAAGGAAAATAAAAAGGAAAAAAGGAAAGTTTTATATTTTTTAGTGTCATATAGTTGGGATCTTCTAATTTGTAACCTTCTATTTTATCCGCCAGTATGTTTGTATACCTGCAGTGAGCTCACAGAAATATCTGGACCCAGGGAACACAACCGCTGCTTTTTTAGGGATCACATCTGGGACCTTTTAAAAAATAAAGATGCAACCACAGGGAATTACATGAGATGACTAAAATTATGTGGATACCCCTCTAAATGGTTGAGATGAAGGGTTTCCAGTGAAGGATCCAGTAATAATAAATTAATGACATTGGAGACAATTGGGCTCTTCCAGCCTTGTGGTCACAGTTTGGTGAAGACCCTTTTCTGTTCCCCCATGACTGTGCCCCGGGGTACAAAGCCCCCTCCACAAAGACATGGGGTCACCAGTTTGGTGTGAAGGAACACGTCCCATCAGTCTCTGTACAGAGGAGCTGACACTCTAATGTCCCCCCACATTCACACACTATTATACATTTATTTAGCTCTGACATATACCGCAGTGCTGTACAGAGATCAGTGAGCCAGTCCCATCAGTCTCTGTACAGAGGAGCTGACACTCTAATGTCCCCTTACAGTCACACACTATTATTATACATTTATATAGCTCTGACATATACCGCAGTGCTGTACAGAGATCAGTGAGCCAGTCCTATCAGTCTCTGTACAGAGGAGCTGACACTCTAATGTTCCCCCCACAGTCACACACTATTAATATACATTTATATAGCTCTGACATATACCGCAGTGCTGTACAGAGAACACAGAGCTGGTCCCATGTTACATATGGAATCGCTGTGTGAGACCTTAATTACTTGCAATATTTGAATCCCAACCCAGAGATCCTGGGTTTCCCCTCCAAGCACACAATGTGCGGCCATTTTAAGCTGCATGGTGGCTCTCATTTGTCTCGGTGGGAATTACTCAGATTTATGAATTATTGCATTACGAGATGCACAGAATGTTCAGCCGCTGAAATGAATTTGGTGGCAAATAATGAAAAAGCCTTCAAGCTTTTAAGATAAAGTGAAATAGGAAACATTCGGGGCTCGTGGCTTATATTGTATACAAGGTAAAATGAGTCACCTTACTGTGCTCGGCCAAGGCACCGGATACCTCAACGTCCGATTATCGGCAAAACAAATCATTGCAATGGCCTTGGCATGCCTGCGCTCAGCCTGTGCCCAAAATTGTGCTTCCTGCAGTGATGCCTTTTCTAGGCGTCTCCTTACACTCTATGAAGGCAAATTGAATGATATATTAGAGCAATTTTTATTTTGTTATAGAATGCATGCAGATGAGTGGGCGTCTCACTTCCTGTTTGGGTGACAACTCTCCCTCTGCTGCACTGCAGTCCTAAGCAATGTTGTCAGCTGTGATTGGTTTCACTACAGAACACAACATGCCCATAACATAGCAGGGAGGATTTCTGCGTTCCAGCAGGGGGAAGTCCAGTTAAACTTTTATTTTTTATTCTAAAGAGAGAAAGGTTAGATTTATCTGTGTACCCAAAGAGGACAGTTTTCTTCTTGTTTTGTTCTATTTAACATCTACAGAGGAAATGGGGGGCAATCTTGCACAAAGTTGTAAGACCCCAGTGTGTGCCCCGGATTATCGAGCAACTGATGACAAATACACAGATAGAGGAATGAAAACACTGACAGTGCTTGTTATCCTCTCTATGTTCCAACAAAAAATTGTGGCCTTCCACTACATAAAAAAGCATTTTACTCCACAACATCCCCCCCTATCTTTTCTTGTGACTCTGATTGTGGAGGGCAGGGAGACTCTGAGGTTCTCTTTGATACAGGAAATAATTACAGGTGAACATTTCCCTCTCTCCCAGCATTGTGTTAGTGGAGGGCATCCCCGGCATCCCTTTAGTACAGCATGCATCTAGACTGAAGAAAGCATGCCGGTCTAATGGGATGCCAGGGATGCCATCTAACATATTACACCTTGTTTCGGGGACAAGGAGAAGATCTGTATCTCTGGGGATATCATCTGATTGTATTATCTCATCAGTGGCAATGAGAAAGTCAAGGGGAAGCTTTATCACCCTAGGACAGGATGAGATTAAAGCAGGATTCCGGAGAGTTTTTAAAAGTTGTGCGGCCATTAGGGATGAGCGAGCGAATGTATTAACATCGGTCTCGCAGGGAATTGGGCCGTTCTTGCCCTGCAAGACCAATCAGGGGAGCGGAGCTGATAGCTCCTGACTGCTCTTGCAGCCCTTTACTAGTTGTATCTGTTCTTGGATAGAGTTTCTAAGGAGTCCTGAGTTCCTGGATAGAGAAACTCTATCCAGGAACACATACTACAGGGCGGCAGCAGCAATCAGGGGAGCGGTGCAGCTCTGCTTCCATGAATGCTGTTGCAGTCCTGTACTATGTGTTTCTGGATAGAGTTTCTCCATCCAGGAACACAATGTGAGTCTCACGGCTGGCTGCTCATGAATGAATGCAGCGCGAGAAAAATCCTCTGATTTTTCCCACGGCCACATTCATTTATAAACGCAAGCTGCATGACTCGGGACTGTGAGAGGAGGAGTATCGCAGCTGCATTTATGAATAGAGCTGTGAGAATCCTCCTCTCAGTGAGATCCCCGGGCACTACAGGTCAGAATTTGCTCGGGGTTCACTCACTGACAGGAGGATTCCAGGAGGAGCAGGAGGAGCATTAATAAATACAGCCGCGATAATCCTCCTATAGTGATTTCCGATGGAAATTTCTGTGAAATCCATTGGAACTTCAAGAAAATTTTCACGAGAATGCCAGAGGCATTCTAGCTCATCCCTAGCGGCCATTAACATGTGACGCTCTCTAATATTCACACACATAGAGGTTATGACCCTAAAGAGATAACTAAACCCCAACTATACTCACCTGATTCCACGCAGGGCACCGCCATCTTCTTCCTTCTTCACTTCCTCCTTGTGATCTTTGGCTATTTTGATTGGCCAGCCTGGGAAGATGTAACTCCTGATTCAGTCCCAGCTAGTGCAAGGGAAGCCAGGATTGCCGAGTGTCCTGGCACCCAAAGCGTGCCCAGCCCATCTTAGCTTCTTTGACATCACCCCGGAGTGATCAGGCAGGTAGGATGGATTATTATTATAACCTGCTCCTTTCTGCATTAATGACCTACCTCACCAAACATTTTTAAAAGTGGAACTTTAGTTCTCCTTTAAGGGACTTCTTTCCATGAAGGGGGTTCCGTGTCTGGGGTCCCTCCTGCTACATTAAAGGAGTTATTATTTATTTACGTCTAGAGCCCTGCACAGATGTCGGATCACTGTCATTGGAAGCAATATTTAGTGATCGTTTCCAGAGGCAGATGAATGAGCATTGTACACAGGGGAGATAGAAGATGAGCAAGCAGCACCCCACTGTTCTCTCCTCCATTGAAATGCACAGTGGTCGTTCCCTGATCAGTCATGGTGGGTTGATGAATGACGCCAGGAGATCGCTGTACACACGTTAGATTTTTTACCTGACACAAATTATTATTATTATGAAACAGGATTTATATAGCGCCAACATATTACGCAGCGCTGTACATTAAATAGGGATTGCAAATGACAGACTAATACAGACAGTGATACAAATACGACCATTCATCCCAGGTAACTATTATCCTACATAGCTTAAGACAGAGGAGCAGATCAGCCGCCAGGATATCCCCGTATGCCAAAATCTCACATCCCTATCCCCACCGGATGGAGAATCCTTTTTTACCCTCACCCCCCTCTCTTCCTGGGCTGGTGGTGATTGTATACAAGAGATTAACACAGACAGATAATAGATGCAAGGATGACCGATATCCCCCTCCTATGGTGTGATACTTCCCTCACCTCTTAGATTGTAAGCTCTTCAGGGCAGGGTCCTCTCCTCCTCCTGTGTCACTGTCTGTATCTGTCTGTCATTTGTAACCGCTATTTAATGTACAGCGCTGTGTATTATGTTGGCGCTATTTAAATCCTGTTTAACAATAATAATATTCCTCCAATAATTAAATGCTTTATGAATGATAAATGTGACAGATTTGTGGTGTATAGAAGGGATTTTACATGCTGAGTCTTTTTATATTAGTGATTTCATATTTGGAGAAATTTATAGGTTTCGGTATTCTATATCGGATATAAATGATTGATCTGCCTGTGTATGGCCCCTGACTATTCCGTCCATCCATCCTCCAGCTCTGCTCGGAATGCATTGGATGGAAAGTTGTGTGTGGTCCCCCCCTTGCCAGTGTCAGCCCCCCTCACACATTGGTTCTGATTGCCAATCTCAGCAGATCTGTGTGCCCCCCATTCTCCTCCCTTCTGTCGGTGCTCCCTGTGTGCTCCCTCTGCCCCCTGGTACCTGCTCCTCCTCTGTTCCATCAGAGCTCATCCTCCTCCTCACCTGCTCAGTGCTCAGATTCTCCTTCCTGGCACACAGCTGCTGCTGCTCCTTCTGGATCCTAAATTACTCCTCTCAGTCTCCCTCCACCTGCTGCAGTGACCTGGGTGAGACCCCCACACTTGGAGTCTCTTCTGTCCTTCTTTCTGGGACCGTACCCATGATTACCCCCCGCCACTTGGTGACTTTCTGTCTGCTCCTGGACATGGTGAATTCTGGTGCCAAGAAACAGGTAAGGGAGATGATTTAATACTCTATGGCGGTGGAGGGGTTAATGGTGGGGGGTTCCATTCATAAAACCGAGAAGTCATGACGCACAATGACCGGTGCTTGGTGTCACAGAGCTGGAAGGGGGTCAGAATAACCCCCAGCACCCTGCAGGGTTGGGGGGCACCGATCACCTCCTTGTGTCCCCTTTAGGCTGTTGCTGTCCTTGTGTCACCTTGTTTGATGCCCCATTTTATTCTGCACCCCTGGAAAGGTGTTCAATAGAACACATCGCTGATTGCTGGTTAGTTCAGGGCGACGCAGTGCCTGGCCAGGTGTTACCTTGGAAATTTCCTGTACAGGGACTGCAAGTCCCAGCATGTTGGGGATTCTATTTATAGCACAATGCTGCAGTATATGTTGGTGCTTTAAAAGTGAACGTTAATAATAATAATAATAATAATATTAATACTAATACCCTGATCCTTGGAGGTGCCCGGCATCTCCAACCCAGATCCATCCATTATTCCCCATTCAAGGTGATTATTACATTGGCTCAGAGTTTTTTGCTTTCTCTGATGACTGACCCACTGAGCTGACACTTGAAAACTTCCTGATCAGGATTCTTTATTAGGACATCTCATAGTAAATAACTCAGAGTAGGAAACATTGTACACATGGAGGCTGCAATTCTTCTCCTTCTGTGTCATTCTCATCCTCCGGATACAGATAATGACCATTAACTTCTTATGGGTCAGTGACAATATTGAGGACCAGCATGACCGAATGCACTGAATGTCTCTGTCTTAGGTTTATATTCAGGTAATTATGTTAGAAAAGGAAGGGGGGCTGTCATTGCTGATTTAAAGGAGCAGGCTGCAGAGCTGTCATTCTGGTTTCTAAATCTAGCCAATCCCAGACATGGAACAAGCATGCAGGTAGTGAAGTCAGAAAAGTTAAATTCTCCTCTCTCCAACATACAGGTTCCATTGACTCTCTAGGCAGCGATGAGGATTGGGGTCACTTAGCAACTCCGCAATAACACTGACAGGTTCACTTTGATATAGAGATATAAGGACTAAATGCAGTCCCTGGATAGCAAAGGCGAGTCATTTCCAAAGTAGAAAAAGCTCCTGTCAGCTGGAGGCCATCAGTAGACTTCATACCTAACCTCTCCCCCCTGGCACACCTGCTGGGCACAGTGACTTCCCAGCCTGCTCTTTGTTCTGTGATCACTTACCTTCAGCCAAGATCTCAGAATTGTGGAATAGAAAGACATAGAGAAGATGTGATTCTAATATTGCCGAGTAATCAGCAGTGCCAAGACTTCTGTTTTGGTTGAAACTGTAAAATTTCCAACTTCAGAGCAAAAAGTTGAGCACTGGGGAGAAGCCTGGGCATTGTGGGGGGGTTTAATGTACTTGGGCCCCGGGCACAACATCTTTCCTCGAGGGCAGAATTCCTTTACAGTCCGATAATGATGTTGGCAGTGGAAATCCGGTGATTTGCATCCGGTAGATCTGTGTATATGGGAGATGCGTTCCTATTCTCTAATTAGCAACATCCCCTGCATGGTGTCGGCTACACGGGACATTGTAATCGCTGATAACGGTGAGCATTACCCTTCTGTTTGGGCCATTTCAGCTGCTACGAGGGGTTACAACTCAGACAATCTGTTGTAGAACCGATTTGTGCCGTCTGCTGGCGGTGAGTTGGCGTTTCCTGATGAGGAATTCATCTCCTGGGGTTTCATTGAGCAGTTTTTATTTCCTGATCGCGGCGTTCTTTACGCTGACACTGCTGTTTAGATCTGAAAGACTTGAAATGGTTAAATGTTCCAGCTGTGTTCCGGCATTCCCTTTATTCCCCCAGTGAGTGAAATCTGCAGTTGGAAGCGGTAGGAGCCGCTGTGCCTGCGTCTGCCCATTGCCGCTGGAGTTGGCGATGTTCAGCTTGTCACTGTGATTGGTTGTATGGCGATATAATGAATCCATACTGATAATCAATAATCAAAACCGATCAATATTGCTTCAATAATAGAAAAAAGATTTAACCGATTCCTAAGAATGCAACCAACATGTAAAGAATAAACTGAGCCCTAGATGAACTGTAGTAACTGAACCAAACTGAACTGAATCTGGAAGAAACCAAATCAAATCTGGAACCAAACTGAACTAAATTTAGAAGTAACCAAATCAAATATAGAAAAAACTGAAACAAATGCAGGAAAAAGGCTAAACCGCACCTGGAGCAAGCAGAACCAAATCCAAAAGAAGCCAAACCAAATTGATTCTGGAAAAAACAAACTAAACCCTGAACAAATCAAATGGAATCTGGGAACAGAATCCAGAATATACTGAATCAAATCTGGAACAAAATGAACCAAACTCAGAAGAAGCTGAACCAAGCTTGGGGAAAACTGAACCAAATCTGGAACATACTAAACTGAATCTAGAATCAAATCAAAATGGTTCCAGGACTAGCTGAACTTTACCTGGACCAAACTGAAGCAAATCTGGAAGAAACCAAATCAAATCGGGAACCAAACTGAACTGAATCCCAAACAAACTGAATTTAAATCAGGAGAAACCCAACTGAGCCTGGGCAAAACTGAACCAAATCTGGAACAAGCCAAACCAAATCTTGGATCAAACTGAACTGAATCCAGAACTAGCTGAACCATACATGGAGCTCACCAAACTAAATCTGAAAGAACCAAATCTAATCTGGAATAAAATGAACTAAACTCAGAAGAAGCTGAACTGTGCCTGTAGCAAACTGAACTAAAGATTGGACCAAACTGGACAAAAAAAACAAACCGAACCTGATACAAACTGAACTAAACTGTGATCTATCCAATTCAAACCTGGAAAATGAACCCAGAACTAACCAAACTGAATCTGAAGATAGAGAAATTAACCTGAAAAAAATCTACTAATCCTAGAATCTGGAGCAAACCAAACTAAAGCCGGAATTCATAACAGGCTGAACCTTACCTGGAACAAGCAGGACAAAATCTGAGAGCAAACCAGACTGAATCCTGACAAAAACAAACCAAACTTGAAACAAACTGAATCTGAACAGTGACCTATTCAATCATAACCTGGAAAAATAAACCTAGAATAAACTGGAACAAATCCAAATGGAAGAGAAAGAAACCAATACAAGGAAAATAGAATTTACCTGGAAAGATATGAACCAAACCCAGAAGAAACCCAGCTAAATCCGAGGCCAACAAAACTCAATCTGGAATTACCTGAACCAAGCTGTACTGAAACGTAATTTGAAACAAACCAAACTGAATCCAGATACAAACAAACCAAACCTGAAACAAACTGAACTTACCTGTGACCTATTTGATCCAAACCTGGAAATACAAACCCAAAACAAACTAGAATGAATAAAAAAAAAAACAAAATCCAAAAACAAATTACCCTGAAAAAAATGAACCCAAACCCAACTAATCCTGGAGCCAACCAAACATAATGCAGTATGAACTAAACTGAATCTGAGACCAAAATGAAGTGAATCCTGAATAAACTGAATCAAATTCAAAACAAGTTAAACCAAATCTGGAACAAATTGAACTGAATCTGGATAAAAACAAACTGAAGGAATCCAAAACAATCTGTACCGAACCTGAAATATTCCCAATATAAGAATACAAAGTTCTTGCAGAGGGTAGGAGAGGGTTAAAGCCTTTTTATCACCAGGCACTTGGCTGACATCCAGCAATGTTTTCATTCAATGGGAATGGTTGGACAAGAAAGTGAATGGAGTCTCTGCATTGATGACAAAATCACAACATGACTGCAATGCAACACCTGCTAAATGCCGAAAAACCCAGACTTCCTCCATTTCCATTTAGTGATAATCTGGGATCTCAGTTGTGATTTCATGTAAAACAAAGCGGAAGGTTTTGGAAATAGGGATCACACCGGGGATTCTAACACTTCACCATCCAAATCCTAAAAGAAATAAAAACAATCGCCTTTAGTTTTACAAACAAATCCAACACATTGCACCGAGCACCATGAAACTTTCAATGTGTTTATTAGCAGTGAGACCCCTGCCAGGTATTTATTACTAGGTCCCATTGCTTTGTAATGGACTTTATTTTGTTCTTGAATTTAATCGTTCCATATATCTTTAGTATTCCTTAGATGTGATAAAGGTTTTTCTTTATTTATTTCTTTGTGATATGATTGAATCAACTTTAAGCTCCTGTGCTTTACCTTCAAACCCTCCACAGCTTTTGTCCCAGCTTTCTGACCCGATACATCTCTCTCCATGGTGATCAGGATGCCGGGGGAATGTTCATCTTCCCAGAGTGAAAAATAAAGGAATTAACCCCATAAGTGCTGCTCAGGTTCCTGAAAGGGGAAAGATTTATTATTCATCCCTGTTCTCGGTATTTGTTCTTATTCTGTATGTATGGGCTCTGCACAGTACTACTTCTCTGGTCCTGTACCCTGGGTGTAATTCTCAGTATCTGTTATTAATCTGTATGTATGGGCTGTGCTCAGTACCACTTCTCTGGTCATGTACCCCGGGGGTAATTCTCGGTATCTGTTCTCGGTATGTATTGGCTGTGCTCAGTACCACTTCTCTGGTCCTGTAGATTCTGAGCATTTTGCGGCGTCGGATCATTTTATTGATTCCAGGTGATGGATCGCGGCTCGGTTTTATGGCAATGACTTCAATACCTTTTACCATCACATACCAGAGATACACACAACATTCACACAATATTCACACAACATTCACAGATCTATGGGACAATGATAATATTAAAACATTTCACATCACAGACAAAACATCCAACAAAATAAATTCCAACAATTAAGGGGAATTCTTTTCTTGCCCCTGGGCAGGGGTCCACCCGGGGGCCCCCAATTCACCCAACACACGACCCTTTAGGCACTCACCAGTTTATTCATTCATATTTTATGTTTTTATTGCTTTTTTCACTTTTTTATCCTCACAACAATCCCTTTTATGATAACAATGCTCAGTGACCGGTTCTCTTTATGGGCACTGCTTCCAATTTTACCTACAGATTCACCTGGAAGTGCTTAGAGCAGAACATTCACTGGATCACATGATGGAGGACTGACCAATGGCCATCTTGTATTCTTTGCTGAGTTGTACTCAGCATCTAAAATATCTTTATTTCCCAAACCTGTACAGTCTGTTCACATAGCAAAGTGAATGATTCACCTTCCCTTGAATATTTGGTTGACTTCAGCCATCCAATCATGTGCCAGGACAAAAATCCTGTTGTTTTTTTTTAGATTTCCTTGCATGTGATTGGTTAATTGAATTTTCATGCATTCACTGAACTAAGTGAAACGTTCCTACAGAGTGATAATTCACCTCGCTAAGTGAACGGTCTGAATGATTTCGTGGAGGGTGAGGGGTACTTTTTGGGCATGGGGTGAATCAGATACCCCGGTAAAATAAAAAGATATAAAGTCTAATATTGTAGGGATCCGGGTGTCAGTGTCAGTGTCAGTGAGTCCCTCAGCCTCGCCCCCTAGTGGCCGGTCATGGAGTTATCAGCACACAAGGACATTTATATTTAGCTGCAGTCTCGCTCCTCATGCTGCGTTCTCAGATAATTCCCTGTGTAGCTGCCAACATCTCTGCCCTCCCTGATACCCCCGTCACAGATATCTGGACTTTGTCAGCCACCAGCTGACTTATCGCCTCAATGTCCCCATCACCCAGCGCCTGAACTCAGTGACCGCGCAGCACCGCCATGATGCTGATAATAATGGAAGCCAATCAGCAGCTGAAATGGTGCCAAGGGCCCCTCAGCTGGCATTAAAGCCAAAGCGACCCCAGCAATGAGATTCTTCTATTTGCTGCATTAAGAATAACATAAGAAATGCAGCAATCACATCTAAAGACTGGAAAACTGCAATATGGGACAGCAAGCATTGTGGATAAAACAGCATGCTCCCAGGGAAGGCTCAGCTTGTAATCAGTGTAAATATCTGGGCTGTACTGTGTCAGTGACAACTGCTCAAGGAGTGAATTCTTCTGAATTTGTTGCAGCTTCTAATGTACATTGTGAGAAACTCCCAGTGTGCAGGGAAATCATCACAGGAAGCAAATTCAGTGCAGGAGAGGAGACAACTGGGCAAGCAGAATAAATGATGGGGAGGCTGGAGGGCAGATTTATAGAAGGGGAGGTTGGAGGGCAGATTTATAGAAGGGGAGGTTGGAGGGCAGATTTATAGAAGGGGAGGCTGGAGGGCAGATTTATTGAAGCGGAGGCTGGAGGGCAGATTTATTGAAGCGGAGGCTGGAGGGCAGATTAATGAA
>NC_092861.1:152385780-152402912 GCF_032062135.1 Pyxicephalus adspersus | reverse complement strand
TGGCACAGAGGTCACAGGGCACCCTGAATGGAATAATCAGTAATTGTTGTGTCTGTGTGACAATAAACTGAAATATGGAAAATATTTAGGGAAGAATCGACATTTCCTCTAAAACCGTCCTCCACCCCCGAGAGGCAAAAATACAAAAAAAACTTTACATTTTCTTATTTCTGTGGCAGCGAATGGGCATTTATATATTGGCACATTCTCACCAATCCGACCACCAGGTGGGTGGGGCCTACAGGTACCAATGACACTTCCATATATGGGCATAAAAAGCCCACAGACTGCGGGCAAAGGGGGCGGTGACCAGACCGGCAGCTCTGCACAGGGGGAGGGGGCAGCAAAAACCGGTCACTATTACTGGGCACTGTGTGCATAAACCTGACATAATGAAGGTGGCAGAATGTGCAAAATGTGCTGCAAGAGTACAAAAACTGGGACCACGTTGGGTCAAATTGGAGTTTTATTTGCTAATCGTCCCCCCCCCATACAAATATAAAGCCCTGACTGCAGAGTCAGAGATTTCATTAGGTTTTGTATTTTTTATTCCCAATCTTCAAATTTCCCCAAACCATCAGCCCCCTCATGCTTAGTCCCCAGGTCCAGTGACCGGGGGCTGAATTACAAACTGATGAGGATGCCGCAGTCTGCAGACCGGGGTGCGAGGATTATCAGCCAAAAATGACTAACTGCGGGGGAGGAGGGGCGAGGTCAGAAATGACGGAGAGTTTTCCTAAAAGCAGCAATAAAATCAATATTAGAAAACCAGTGACATTCACAGAACATTCACTGCTGGAGAATCTTCCAGGTCAGTGTGGACAATGGCAGTAAATGGTTCCTGACCAGGGAATGTTTCAGTGAATGTCAATAATAAACTGTCACAATAAAGATTTTGGAATTGCCATTCTCTTCCTTGCTGCTGGATCTAATGAGGGGCTTCTCATACAGGGTTCCTCCAGGGGGCGCTGGGGGTCCCTGGAGCCATGAGCAGTTTGTGGCTCTCAGGTCAGTGTAAGGGACCTCAATGATGTTTTTGGCTATCTGTAAGGGTGACATTCTTCCCACTGACCCCCAAACTAATATACTGTGAGCTGTGGATATAGCAATTAAAGAAGAGGGGCCCCAAACATCTAAAAGGGGTCCCCCATGATAAATTGCTGAGAATCATTGCACTGTAATGAGTTGGGAGCATGCATGGCTTCCCATCCAGATAAGGTCAGGTTGATAAATTTGCCCCTTAGCAACGGAAACTCCAAAATGCTTATTAGATGCAAAATGTAACCAGGATATATTACGATCATTGCTGATGGGACAGCTGTGGCAGGTGGCATGTCAGACCTCTGCTGAGAGACCACTGCTTCCACACACAGAACAAGGATGCTTCTTGTAGAGGCTGCTGGCAGGGCACAGGCTTTCCTATTCTATTAGCCATATAGAATGTATTTATATGATTTCGATCACACTTAGGCCGGTGGGTATTCCAAGCGGTACTGCGGTGGTTCTGTTTGGAACCATTCCAGGCCCTGAATACCTAATGTATATTATATATATATAATATTATATACTTATATATTAAACAAGTTAGAGCAGTCTAAACCCTTTTCTCCGAGGCATCTGACAGCGCTGCAGTTGCTGTTTTTGCTCCTTGCAGTGGGTTAGCTTGCTCTGCCGTTGCACCTCTTCGATTCATTTGAATGGGATCTGCACCGGCAGCATTTACCAAGCAGCCAAAGTGTTCCCAAGCACGATAGATGACCCATAATCCTCTGCAACTTGTGACAAGGGGACCCCAACTGCACCGCAGCTCATGAATGCTGCCAATAGCAGGCCAATAGTGGCCCCTGTGCACAACTGAATGGGGCTATTGTGGGGTCCTATTTCTCTGAAGGGGCTCCGGGGCCCTCATGCAGCTGCACACTGACCGACAATGAAAGCAAAAACGCAAGGTTGCCATTGCTGCAAACAATGCGCTGCCGATATTGTGTAACTTCATATGACGTACAAATATTAATATTATGAGGATTTATATAGCGCCAACATATAGTGCAGCGCTGTACAATAAATATAATGGCGATGTCTTTATTTATAAACATATCATGGCTGTATTCCTCTTTCACCTTATTGGTCAGAAGCAAGAGGGTTTGATGGATTTCACAGAAATATAAGAAAAGACAATTGCGGCATAAGGTTCCGATTGGACGGATCTCCGGGATAACGATGCCGGGGAGTCGTATTAATGAGCCGCCAATGTCTGATCATGGCATTAATTGGTGCTTGCCAGACCGAGGAACGGCAAAGCTCTGACTTGTTATCAGTGTTATGATTGAAGTGTGAAAATGTTACCTGGGCTCCTCGGAGTCCTTTTTTTTGATGGAATGGCCATTTACCTCTTTTGCCTTTCTCAAGTAAAGTGTAAGAAGGTCAGCGCCAGGTCAGGGGGTGTTTTAGACTCTGGAATACCCTTCCCTTGGTCACATGACCTCAGGGGTGTTACGGCAGAGCCATTCTCCCCTGGTCATGTGACTGACCACAATGGAAGATCACTCTGATTGTTTTACACTTTACTATTGTTACTGCAGAAGATTTATATACAGCTCAGGTGACACGTTACAGCAGAACTTCAAATATATTGCAACCGTAATGCCGATCCGTGTCTGTGTTACCCCCGCACTGTGCACACCTGGGGCCATGGACCGCCCTAAAAACGTGCAAATAGCTGGGTGCTTCCAGGGTCACCCATCCCAGGGATATATGGATCTAAGCCATGGAGGTCTCAGACATCTTCCAGGGACAGGTGAACCCAGGGCCACACATCCCACACATGGAGGGACCGTCCATCCTTCAGATCCCTCTGTCCTCCTCAGTTGTCCCTTTTGCTGGATTTATACAATTCTAAAACTAATTATTATTATATATTCTTATACCTGTATACTCTTGTATAAACCTTCATCTAAATGATTCAATTTCCTATTTTAATAGTGATTCTAAAGGAAACATAAATGTGTAAAATTGGAAGGGCCCAACTGTTTTCACTTACTGATTTGTGTGCTTTGACTTCCAATCCCTGCACAGCTCCTCCCCCACCTACCTACCTTATACACAAATCCCTGTCATATGTTGGTGCTATTTAAATCCTGTTTTATAATAATAATAGATATATTTCCTAAATTTGGTGACTCCATGTATATTCCCTGTTGGAGTTTGCTGTTGATATGAATATTCTGATGACAGGGTCTCTTTAGCTATGTGTTTTTTGATGTTTTTCATATAATGGGGGCATGGCGGGGACTTACACATATGCTTGTGTCCCAGTCACCCCTCCAATAATTGGGGGATATATCGCACACATGGGGGGGGAGTCAGTCATGGGGGGGTCAGCATGTTCACATCAGTGTAGAATTAATCCATCACCTCTATAGCTGCTCAGATCCCTTCCGCTAGGAAATCCGCGAGTTCACCCAACAAGGAGTTCTTTATAAAGCCCAAGCAGACCAATGCCGTACTTTTCTTGCAGCAAAAGTGTTCACTTTCGGCCCAATTTAATATAAAGATTGCAATCCTATATAATCTCATGAATATGTGTTATGTGTCTGCTGCAGGGAGATTTCCCAGTCTCTCACTTCTCTGCATTGTCCCTCCATAGGAATGAATAGAATGTTTCCACACATGGCCAGGAGATATGAGAATTCCCTGCTGTGTGAAGATCTCTGCTGTTTCCTCTATGGATGGGTGGGTGAGCCGGTGCAATCCAATGTCTTATCATATCTCGGTCTCCATGGTGCATAGAGATCAACTTCTGCGCTCTTACGTTTGTATTCATGGGAAGAGGACAACAACGAGGGGGAGGGGAAGGAAAGTATCCATCTTCACTTATCAGAGAGGAGCAAAGGCAACTCAGACAGTATTTACCTCCAGAGTGTAGAGCAGGGTTCCTCTAGAGGGCGCTGGAGGTGCAATGTGCAGTTTGCACCTGTCAGGTCAGTATAAGAGACCTTTTGTCTATCTGTAGGGGGGCATTCTTCCGAATGGCCAGCAATGTAAGAGGAATTCTGACCACCACACTAATATACTGTGATCTGTGGGTATAATAATTATAGAAGGGGGGCCCTGAAGCCCCCTGAAGTTATCCTGGAGTTCCCCCATGGTAAAAAGATTGAGAAATGCTGCTGTAGTGGATGGAGATCAGGGAGGACGGCAGTTTCTGAAATACTTCAACCAGTGTTGGTGTTCGAAATCAGGTTGTCCTTATATTCGACCCGAAAATGGCTGTTCGAATTCGGAACCACCCGACCCGATAAAACGAGATTCAACGGTAAAAATTTGGATAAAAAATGTGAAAAAAATAAATAAAAATAAAGGTAAATTGATTTATTGAGTGTTTGCGTTCATTTAACTAATTTTTTTACAGGTTCTCCTGCAATGACATGATATCTCTTACTTTGTAACACTTTCCAGCACAGTAATATTCTGATACATTTGTTACATTATTCTTTTATCCACTGCGATGTAACAAATATATCATATCACTGTGCGTGTTACAGAGTAAGAGATACAATCATTGGGAAGAGTGTGCGATCCCCGGGGTTATTTAACCTGTAGTGCCCCGGGGATCGTAGTGGAACTGAAGAGTTCATCTGCAGTTCAGTTCCCACAGTCACATGACCGTGGGAACTTTGTGGGCACAGCTATGACTGCAGGAGATCCCCGGGGCACTAGAGGTTGAATGGGGACAAGTTTCCCCATTCATCACATCTAGTGCCCTGTAGAGAAACTCTATCCAACAACACATACAACTAGTAAAGGGCTGCAAGAGTAATCTTATTGTTCTTGCAGCCCTTAATAGTCCCTAAAAATAACCCGAATTCTCCCATGATTGACTTCAATAGTGTTCGAGTTTGGCATTCGATCACCCAAACGATATCTCACAATTCCATGAAATAGCTGTTGAATCAAATAATGAGATATTCGACCAATACTAACATTCATCCCACCATATTTGCATGTTTGAAATTTCAGTCACTGAATTCATAATTAAATATGCCCAAAGCACGGCTCCTCCAGAGGCTCCTCCATGCTATGGATTCCTCCCATTGGCTGATTGATCTCCCACCTACAATGGCCACCAATACTTAATAATCTATGCCCAGATATTTCTTAGAGCAGCAATCATATTCTCCTATCTCTCTACTGAAGTATAAAAATCTCTTTTTTCATTTATAATTTTCCCCCAGGGATTTTTTGGAGAATCCAAGACTTCAGATTACTCCAATATTAATAAAAAATATATCATTTTATTTACATCACTAAAAACAATTACAAGGCCAGTTGTGCAGCAGAATAAACTATTCAGCAATAATCTAATGTAATGTTTATTCCAGGGCTCCCAAAGCTTCTGGATATATCAATAAAATCTCTCCTAATCACAAAGATTGAATTCTTTAATAAGTGTTCAAAACTAGACGCGTTTCACAGCAACATAGGGCCTGATTTATTAAAGATCTCCATAGCTGGAGAGAATACACTTTCATCAGTGAAGCTGGGTTATCCTGCAAACCTGCAATGGATCTGGTCAAGAATTTAAAACATTTGCTCACAAATGGAAAATGACTTAGAAGAAATCCATTCCAGGTTTTCTGGATCACCTTGCTTTACTGATGAAAGTGTATTCTCTCCAGCCTTGGAAAGCTTTATTAAATCAGAGCCATTGAGCTGCTCTTGAAGAGATATATGAGCGATATATTTTTATTGTGCTGTATCAATAGAACCAACTTTTTCCAAGAGAGCCTTTCATCTCCTGTAAAGTTCTACTTGCCTGTCCTCATAATAACGATTCTGGGATGGGACAGAATATTGTAGGAAGAGTTTTCACAGAAATGGAGAACTCTTCTGTCCCAATCCTCCAAATGCAAACTCCAGGCATTCCCCCGTGCAGCAGCTAGCTCACTCCATTGAGTATATACCATACATTGTCCTATCCCAAAATCCTTATTATGACAATAGGAAAGTAGAACTTAAAAGAGTTAAAAGTTTTGAATTGTCCAAAAAATCCCGAGGCGTTTAGGGGAAAACTATTAATAATAATGAAATAAATGGCCACCAATAAAAGGGGGGATCAATTGCTCCCGGTCATCCAATGCATGGGGTAATTGTTACACCATTCACCCATATAAAGGCTTTTATATATACTGACCACCAATGTAAATTTGTTTTTTGGACACTTTTGTGTAAGGGAAACTACAATTACATTACAAGTTTCTGTTTCATTTACTCACAATTTCTATGTAAAGCAGATAAGTGTTGTGAATGAATTCCCTCTGGGTGTCCAATAATTTACTATATTTAATGTACAGCGCTGCTCAATATGTTGGCGCTATATAAATCCTGTTTAATAATAATAATAAAAATAATAATATATGAAATTGTAATCCAACTCAAAGATCGTGCTGTTACCATGCCATGAACATATTTGGATAAATTCTTTTTTACAAAGCTTTCCCAAAATTATTTTACCAGGTAAATGGTTTGAGAAGAGCCGACTCGTAGGGTTCGGTCAGATTTATGTGCTTTGGGAACATGCTGGATTCCCGCACAATGGATTTGTGGGCTTTGTTTTGTGTTACCCATTCACTGTGTCAGCCCAAACATTCACCCGCTCCATTTTCCAGGTGCCCGGCCTTGTGCAGGTGATTGGCTTCTTTTATTCTTGCAGAAATAAATGGTGACGCATCTCAGACAACAAGAAAACAATCGCCGTCCGAACTTTACACCGAGCCTCATCCATCAGTCTGCAAAGGTCGATTCAAATAAAAAGGGGAAACGTTTTCTGATGGGCGATTCATCAACATCTGCAGACGCTAATTAAACAAACGGCGACAAAACTCATTATTGTGATAAATTTTACTTTTTTTTTACACCTAAATCCCTAAGCTGAGAATAGAAACGACAAATCCGTGCAGGGCCGTCACTGTCACATCAACGTGGGGACCCTGGGGAGTCTTCATTAGATTCATCTCAGGGAGAAGGAAAAATGTGTTCACATAACATTCTTAATTGGGTTTTATATATGTGATATTTTTAGGGCCCATTTAGACCGGCTGCAGGAATGCTCACATTTAAACATCATATACCAATCTCTATCAATGCTCTCTCCTGCATTATGCTGCAGCTTTAGTACACTATGGAAAGGATTTTGCTGTGGAAATGGAATCAAAGGTCTCTCAGCAGAGTTCCTGCTCTCCCCTAGCACACGACTGACTCAGCAGGGGTGTGTTTGACCTCTGCAGAGATACCACTGCTTGTACACAGAGTACAAGGGTCCCTCTCTGACAGGGGATACGCGTTTCTCCGCTGTCTTTAGCTGATTTGTTTAAGGAAATTACTTTTTAATGCACCTCGAATTTATGTTGCTGATTTAAACTGAAATGGGCCATAGGATTGTGTCAATGCGAAGGAAATTTCAATGTGATAAAGTTTTGTCACAGCACGTTTTATTCCAATCTGTTATTACATCACCGCTGGAGTTTATAAAGATTTGCAGAATTTAGCTTTTTATGGTCGATCTTCAGAGACAATTCCATATTTAATCTCTTTCCATTTAAATATCTATAACCCGGCGAAGGTTCTGCGAGGGCCGAGGGCGCTGCAGCCAGAGGATAGAACACAATGAATGGCCGTGTGACTATAAACCAGCGCGGCTCTCCATAGGTGACTAGGGCCCTGCCGTACCCCTCCCTGGACATTAATGTTTTTATGGGTCTGTACTGTGAATAGGTGTGAAAACACAAAATGATGCAACTAATAAAATGACAATTTCAGTTTTATGGGCCATGTTAGCACCTGAGAAAAAAAGGAGAGCAAATATACAATATGTGGGATTTATAAGTATATAAAAAAGCAATTGAAGCAGCTGAATAGAAGGTTGGCAGCCCATAAATATTTATAGGTTATATAGCGGCAAATCTGGTAGGTCGGGGATTGGTCTGGAAAATATATGGAGTTCATCAGGGCAATAAAACAAATCGTTAAGTAGGTGGTAATGAACCTACGAAATGTAAATCTTCTAATGAAGAGTATTGGTGTGCGGTGCAGTAAATGCTCATAGGGGCATCGTTGGGATTGTTTGCACATTGACATGCCGGAGCCCCTCTGAATGGAGACGATTCATTGGTTATGGCCCTGACTCTTCTAATGTAACAACAATGCATTGCAGCACCGCCATGTTGTATTGGTGCGTGGGGTCATTGCAATGCACAGGACGCAGTGCTGCAGGATTCCGTGTGATCCAATGTTTATGCTTGATCTTTGTCCGTCGGTTTTGAGCTGCTCAGTTTGTTTGTTGACCTTTCCTTGGCATACACATTTCAGGGGTTTACTTCTCCAGCAACAAATAAAAGTGTTTGAAAATAATGGATTATTCAAAAACACAAATTGGTTGGCTGTAGATGATGTTTGTAAGTAACCATCTGACAGTTTATTCTATTTCTTGGGATCTCCATGAGATGTCTTTGGTCTGTACAGCGACTGTGCCCATTAGGTGTGGCATCCATGGAGTCCCTTCCGTGCCCATTATAAGGTGTCCCCGCCATTCCTGCCCTAAGTCCTTTGGTCTGTACCCCTGCTGTGCCCATTATGAGAGGCACCCACCATCCCTGTGCTGAGTTCCTGGGTCTTTACAGCATCTGTCCCCATTATAAGGTGTCCCCACAATCCCAGTCCTGAGTCCCTGGGTCTGAACACCTCCTGTGCCCATTAAAAGTGGCCCCCACCATCCCAGCTTTGGGTTCTGTACACCTTCCGTGCTCATACCAGCATAGTAAAATTTTTCAGAAATCACTAGGACATCAGCAGACTTACAAGCGAAATGATTTAATCACATAAATGACGGTGACATTTCACAGCTCAGCCCCTTCACCAGACAATGGTGGGTCACTAAGGGTCTCCAGCACATCGGTGCCACTAATGTGATTGAATGGCCCCCATCTGCTGATGTGCTGGAGATTAATGCAATATGTGACTGTTGGAGAGCGAGAAATCACTGCAACTCATGGGAAGCCGCTGACCTGCATGGAGCGTCCTCAGTTGTCACTATAAACATAACTCGGATGTGTTCATGCATTTTGTAACTCCGACCATCTGTGGCCATCTGAGCTCAGTGTGAAGGTTAGAAAGGAGAACCAAAATTTTGTGACATTTTTGTAATACTTCCTTATATGAGGCCGATGACAACGCAGGCAGTGCGGATCTTTGCACCAAAACACCAAATAAAAGGGAAAATAATGGCAGCTTGCCGGTCGTTGGATTTGGTGGCTCCACATTTATATATATATATTTTATATTTTTATAGATTTTTTTTTCAATCATTTATCATTTTTATTCATCATCATCATTTATTCAATCATTTTTAGTGATTGTGTCAGCAGGGAGATTCATGTTCTATGTCAAACTCAAATACACAGTGGCCCAAAATTAAAAACTGAAATAGCACCGCTACTACAATTCCCTACCTCAAGAACACAGTCCAATGGGTGGCCACACATTGGCAGAGAGGCCGCTGGTCTATAGATGTGAGTGAAGCCGGGTATTGTAGTAGCAGCGCTATTTCAATGCAGTGGCTAGCCAGCTGCAATTCATATTTAGGATTCCTTTGGGGGCCAAAAAAAGGACATTTTGGGCCACATTTGGCCCACGGGCCAGAGTTTGACACCCTTGTTCTATGGTGACAACACTCACTGAATGCACTGCATCTGAGCAACCGAGACAAGACATTCTCCTCTCCTCCACATGACTTGGAAGGGAGGATTTTGTAGAGATAGACAGGAGCACAAAGTTATCAGTTCTCATGATTTCTGGAAGGATTTCTTACACCTCACATGACACCTGTCCTGCACATTTTCTCCTTGTAATACCCTCTGCACTCCTTTCCTGATCATACTGCCCCCATTATTTCCAGTATTCATTGCCCCCAATTCATTATATTCATCACATTTCCTCTTCTGGAAGGGGCACTCCAGCTGAATTTATGATCAGCCAGAATCAGCTCTGAATATGTACAGCATGATTTATATTTTAGGATTGTACCATATACTATGGGTCCCGGATTGGTGGCCCCCTGGGAGAATATCATACAGAATAAACATTGACAGGCCAAGTCACTATTCCAAACAATTTCCTCCACAGCCTGGAAATGATAAAAAGTTCTTCACCCATCCTTTCCATATTCATCCACTCAGAATACAATAACTATAAAGGTAGCAGAACCATTACCATCCAATAATGGGCTGAAGAAGAAATCTGAAGAATCCCAGGCAGAGCTATTTTTGTATGATTTTCATGTTATTAATATTCAGCACAAGTTTTATTTTTTTCCTAATTAAAAGTAAAGATTTCCAAATCCTTAGCCAAACAGAATTTTCAGCAAGTTTGTCAGTCGCACTTCTGTGAACCACAAACTAATAACTAATAATAGATTTGTTACATTGTAACTTTTCCTAATAGGAGAATGATGATGGGAAGTCATATATATGTATGGGAAAGGAGGACATAGCTAAAGAGACCCTGTCACCAGGCTATTCATATCAACAGCAATCTTCCATAGGGGATTATATGGGGATTTACCAAATTTTATAAATATATCTATTATTATTATTATTATTAAAAATAATAAGAAGAATAAGAATAATAAGAATAATCATAATAAACAGGATTTATATAGCGCCAACATATTATGCAGCGCTGTACATTAAATAGGGGCTGCAAATGACAGACAGATACAGACAGTGACACAGGAGGAGGAGAGGACCCTGCCCCGAAGAGCTTACAATCTAGGAGGTGGGGGAATTTCATGAAACCATCGAAAGATCGAGGAAATTATAACAGAAACATTCACAGGGGATTCACAGGATTCCCTGGGAATCCTCCTGTTTGTGATCCCCGGGGAACTAGAGGTTAATTACCTCTAGTGCCTCGGGGATCGCACACATCACAGCTGCAATCATTGAGAAGAAGAAAACTAAAAAATTTTGACATTGTATTATACCGTATTTTTTGCCGTATAAGACGCACTTTTTCTTCCCCAAAACTGGGGGGGAAAAGTTGGTGCGTCTTATACGACAAATACCGTGTTTCCCGGATTTTTAATAAAATAATTAAAATAAGATACTCACCCGATACCCGATCCTGTGTGTGTCTCCTCCTGGCTGCAGTGCAGAGCGAAAGAAGCCGGCACACGCACCCCCGCGATTCTGAACCAGGAAGCACGCTGCTGATCCCTGCCCTAACAGAGTTACCCCGCCGTACAGTGGAAAAAAAGGTAAGTAAACGGCACAGAGTGATCAGAAGGGGATTTTGAATGGCACATGAGTGATCAGAAGGGGAATTTGAATGGCACAGAGTGATCAGAAGGGGAATTTGAATTTCATGAAACCATCGAAAGATCGAGGAAATTATAACAGAAACATTCACAGGGGATTCACAGGATTCCCTGGGAATCCTCCTGTTTGTGATCCCCAGGGCACTAGAGGTTAATTAACCTCTAGTGCCCCGGGGATCGCACACTCTTCTCAATAAATGCGACCACGGCTGCAATCATTGATAAGATGCCCGGCAAAAGAAATTTTGACATTGTAATATAAATATCTCTTACATTTGTATCTGTAACTAATGTATCACTTGTAAGAGATACTTTTATTACAATGTCAGGAGATTCCCCTTTGCAGGGCATCTTCTCAATGATTGCAGTTGTTGCTGCATTCATTGAAAAGAGTGTGCGATCCCCGGGGCACTACGGTGTAATTAAACTCTAGTGCCCGGGGATTGCAGAGAATTTCCAGGGCTGCATGATTACATTTTCGGTAAGCGCGAAAGGCCCGATTCGCTGCCAGATTGAATTTATTATTCTCGCTAGCTCATCCCTAGTCATGACCCAGGTAGCTAGAATGCTCACCCCATACCTACCACCCCTTATGTCTTACTTACCTCCACCCTTCCCCATTTTCCCACCAAACACGACACTAACAGACTCCTTTTGTGGAAAATGGCCATATTGACTGCTTTATTGACACAACATATTTTAAACCATAACTTTTATTTACAAGAATAATTACATCAACAGAAAATAATACCAATGAAAAACAATGACAATTACACTTTTCCAGAAACCTGAACATTTTACCTTCACATTTTGTACCCTTTTAAAACCGTTCCTTTTTACCGGTTGCAAACTCTCAGGGAGACCGCTCACCACACTATACTACCGGGAGGAGATGCCCCAAAACTATGGCTTCTGTGCTCAGCCGCAGAGCCCACCAGCTCGGGAATGCATATATTACTTGCAGCCCCTTCTTAACACCACCTTAAACCTGGTCCCTATTAACCGTAACCTTATGGAGATCCCACACCTCTGATGGTTCTCCCTTCTGCCACACCCGTTTAATGATGTCCTCCGAGGACCCCAACCACAACCCCACCAATCCTATAGCTATCACATTGGGTGGGTGGCAAGGAAGCTTGCTTCCTCACTTTCCTAAAACTTCCCCCACTTCCTCCTTTCTCCTTCTTTTACTCTACTTTCTTCTCCCCAAACTTCCAACTTATCAATTACTTTCTTCCACTAACCTACCAAAAACTTCCTTTTATTCAAACTCCCTATGCTTCCCCTTGCCCCCCTGGTCATGGCTGCTTTCTGCCCCCTGCCTTCACTCGGCCGCTCCGGGCTGTTCTGACTGGAGGGTGGTCCGAAACCAATAAAGATCGGCAACAACTTGGCATCATGGTACAAAACAGCCAACCATGGCAACATGGTACAAGAGGTGGGTAATACCCGTCATGGTTCAGAGGGTTGGCAGCAGAAGATCAAAAGCCAAAACTTCAGACATAAATAATTGCTGAATAAGCAAACAGCTCTGCAAAAGCCTATTGGCATGAAGGAGTGATGCCCAGGTGGCCATGAGACACGCTTCTAGTCCAGTGGCATGTGCATGAACATGTGTGATCACACAACTAGCCGTGCGGCCCGGAGCACGGGACTGATTTGGGACACAAAACATGACATCTGTACCTGGCAGCATTGGCCAGCGCTGAGTTACCATCCTTTCCTTCCAGTTTTGCAGTTATGGAACAACTATAGGAAAATCACTTTCAATAGATTATTTCATAGCCAGAGGATTTCTTTGTTAGGATTTGCATGCACCTTTATTGCTTCAAGGTTACTGAAAGGAAAGTAACACAACATAAACCAGACAGTCCTCGCTAAAATGAGATCTGTGCGATATTCATGAGGTTTTGCTTTGAAAACTTGAATTCTACGACTTGTAAAACTCTGTATTTAAATTCTGGGCATAAACTCATATGATTTACCGCTCCCCAATAACCAATCGGGTAGATTCAGGCAATAACAGCTGGGGTTGTCTTACACTGAAATATCACAAAAATAATCTCTCCTAGATTGTAAGCTCTTCGGGGCAGGGTCCTCTTCTCCTCCTGTGTCACTGTCTGTATCTCTCTGTCATTTGCAATATAAAATAAAAAATGTGGTGATAAGTCCACCTAATTGCAAAGCCTCTGAACATGTTATTGTCACCAAAATTGCTGGAGAAGTCAAGGGAACAAATTGGAGCATGTCCCCAAAAAAAAAAAAGAAAATAATTGTTTTTTAAAAAGCATGTTTCCTGAATTTATGTTAACTTTGATTTACAGAAAAACTATGTTTTTTACTTTTACACTGGGGTCATATTCCCACGTTTCTCCCTGACACTCTGCATCAATTTAAAAAAAAAATGTGCACTATGTGCAGTGGTAGCTTAAATACCCCTTTTACAGACCATACATTGACTCTGATTTAGGGTAAAGTGGATTTTTTTTAAATATTAAACTTATTTAGCAGATAGAACAAAGCCCTTTTAATGGTGTGTCCGATCTCCACAGAGAGACCTCCACACAGATTGTAAGGGACTTACCTTGCAGGAAGAATTCTACTCTGGCTGTGGTTTCTTTCTAATAAAAATGAAGTGAAAGTTATTGCATACTTTGTTGATTTCATACATCTGGAATATAAGTAAATGATTTCAATGGAAGGTTCATTTGGGCTTTAAGCATGGCCTTGTCTGTGCTCCAACCCCACATGGTCTTCTTTATGCTCCAACCCCGCTAGGACTTCTTTATGCCCCAACCCATCATGGACTTCTTTATGCGTCAACCCCACATGGCCTTCTTGGGGCTTCAACCCTGCATGGTCTTCTCTTTGCTCCAAGCCCGCATGGTCTTCTCTATGCTCCAACCCCGCATGGTCTTCTCTATGTACCTGCCCCATATGGTCTTCTCTATGGTCCAACCCATCATGGACTTCTTTATGCGTCAACCCCGCATGGCCTTCTTGGGGCTCCAATCTGGCATGGACTTTTCTATGCTCCAACCCTGCATGATCTTCTCTATGTTCCAACTCCGCATGGTCTTCTTTATGCTCCAACCCTGCATGATCTCCTCTATGCTTCAACCCTGCATGGACTTCTTTATGCTTGAACCCCACATGGCCTTCTTGGGGCTTCAACCCTGCATGGTCTTTTCTAGGCTCCAACCCTGCATGCTCTCCTCTATGCTCCAACCCTGCATGATCTTCTCTATGCTCCAACCCTGCATCGATTTCTTTATGCTTCAACCCCACTTGACCTTCTTGGGGCTCCAACCCTGCATGGTCGTCTCTATGCTCAAACCCAACATGGTCTTCTCTATGCTCAAACCCAACATGGTCTTCTCTATGCTCCAACCCATCATGGACTTCTTTATGCGTCAACCCCGCATGGCCTTCTTGGGGCTCCAATCTGGCATGGACTTCTCTATGCTCCAACCCTTCATTGTCTGAGCTATGTTTGTGGTAATTTCTAAACCTGCACACTTATGAAGCATTGGGAGGGTAATCATTCCTAGGATACCCATAGATATCAGGTGAGGGTCCAGAGAAAAGTCTTCGGTCAAAGATTTGATTTATTTTCCAACATTACCAGGAGAATCAATCCTCTCACGATGAATAATTTTGGCTGCTTTCCACTGAACAATCTCTATGTGTTTTTTTGTTTTCCTGCCTTAAGATAATTGAAGTTTCAAAATACACGTGTCTTTCTCTGGCAGGGAGCCTCATTTTTAAAACGATTTGGCAGTGTTGGATTTTGTAAAACAGCAAAGTTTCCTTTGATAAAGGGGGATGTCGATTTTAATGGAAACATTCTTCATAAGTAGCTCAATGAGTTCAGAGAACAGACCACAGAATCAGGCAAGGGATAACAAATATCAATGGGTCACCTTTAGAGGCAGTGGGGGCGATAAGGATGTTCTCCTGGATTATAAATGATCACCATGGGAAATTTCACTGAGCTTAGTGAATGTGGTAAAAAGAATAACCAGTCACATGCAAGAAAATCTAAATTCTTTTAGATGATTGGATGGTTAATGTTAGCAAAGGTTCCTCTCTTCTACTAAGCTAAGTCAAATATTCCTTGCAAGATAATAATTCACTTTGCTATGTGAAGAGCCTGAAATCATTTAGTAAATCAACCCCATTACCACTTTTAGGATATCATACCATTGCTTTTTCACAACTTCCCTTCCTTCAGAAATATATTTGCCTGGCAGCTAGAAGAGTCCAACTCTATTCTCCAGTAATAGATGATGTCTGAATTTGATGGTCCAAATACTTTCACATCGAGGAGATCACATGCCCCCCTCCCCTCTCGAAAGGGAAAGCTGTACTCCATTAAAGCCATTAGGCCTGATCTAATAAATATCTCTAAATCTGGAGAAAATACACTATCATGGGATAAAATAGGTGATCCAACAAACCTGGAATGCATAGGCTCCAGATAATTGTGTTTTTTTAATTAATAATTAAATTTAACGTTCCAGGTTCGCTGGATTACCCTGATTTCCCCATCACAGTCTATCTTCCCCAGTCTTGGCGAGCTATAATAAATTAGGCTTATTAAGTGAGGATTCCAGCAGAATGGGAGCAGGAACTATGGATGAGTGAGCGTTCTTCACTAAAAAGGCAAATTCCCCCAACTAAATAATGAAATCACCATATAATATTTATATATAAACTGTTACAGCTGCCTAATTCTGTACAGCCAGTTTTGCAATTTGCAAACATCTACCAGACTGCAGATATCCTTTGTTTTCTGTTTTGTACAATTATATTATCTAAAAGGAGGCGAAGTTTCTCCATGTGGATTTTCAAACCCATTTACAAGATTTAAACAAATTACATTTCGTATTGTGCCAAACGCCCGCTATGGTTTGATGAAAATTTGCTCGCCTTCCATGAATTTTTTGGGTTATGTGATTGAGTCAGAATCCCCCGAGGAAACCTACAAAAACACAGAGTAGGGTTTCCAATCATACGCTAACCTATGCATGGTCCGTAATAAACAAATACAATTCTATATTTCCTTGTGTATAATTTAACAGATGAACAGCTGATGAAATGTAATTATCATCCAACGGCTACATTCCAAAGCAATAAACACTTCAATATTTCTGCCACTACTATTTGTTTCACTTCAAATTTTCCATTTTATAAAAATATGCTGGTTGTGTGAACGTTTCTACGATTTGCTAATTTCTACTAATTATTTGTCTAAAGCTAAATTTGCACCTTTGTAGTGCTTAGAAGTGAAGCAAAATTATCGCCATGGGACACAGAGAGCAATAAAAATGTAATAATGAAAAGAAAAGGTTTGGGCTTAGGATACGAGGTACACCAATGAAATAATGAGACGGATATTATAACTTTTATTTATTTCAATGACAAATCCAATGTTTGTCTCATTCGATATTCTTCCCATTCACAATTAAGCACCTATGCCCATGTCTATTTTTTTATAGTGGTGGAAGGTGAGGAGCAGATCAGTTTCTGATGTTTTTACTTTCCTGCATCCATTGACACAAAGCGTTCCCTTATTCACTGATTTCAATTCAGAGAAAAGTCCCCAGGCACCAAATCTGGTGAATATGGAGGATGTTCCAGCGTAGTAATGTGTTTGTCGGTCACAGAAAGTGCTGTGTGAGAAGGAGCATTGTCCTGATGAAGAATGAAACCATTTCCCACATTTCTGCCATCTTTTCCTTTCTCTCAGCTTTGTCTT
>NC_092861.1:152376696-152385519 GCF_032062135.1 Pyxicephalus adspersus | reverse complement strand
GGCAGTCTTTTAACTTTTGTGTAAAATGTTACAAAAAGTATCAAATTGATGCATGTCTCAACTTTTATACCTCTTATGATTTCTGCACGTGAGGGGAAACACAATGTCATTAAACGGTGACAACAAACTATGATTTCATATGACTCACAGATGTAGTAAAACAAGTAATAAAGCTACTTAGGCTGCAATATTCGCTTTTAATATGGATCTGTCTTCTAAAGTTCTTCTTTTCTACCACAAGACAACCTCATTCTTCTGTGTAAATGACGCCCAACACCAATATATCCGTATGACTGAGGAGAGTGTCATGGGCCTGCTTTTTAAGGGGTCACCCCGCAGCTGGATTCATGTGCAGTATATCAAGGCAGAGATCGCCTTTACTGTCATCATGTCTGCACTGCTCCTCATATCTGCCTTCAGGACCCAACATGTCATAAGTTAAGCCTAATAATTTAAAAAAGGCAAATATATTATAAAAATCCACAGGGGGACTAGGAGTGGGGGTGATCATCTACAGGGGACCAAGCACAATAACTGTCTTTCTGCATGAAATAGCATGTAATATCCAGCAGCTTCCATTTCTTGTAGCACATTATTGTGTAATCTTGAACAGATTTCGGACATTTGCAATGATTTTGTACTGAGACATAATTGCAGCAGATTCTGTGCCCCCATTTACCAAATATGTCACCCAGCTCGGTCTGAGTGTCTTCCACTTGGCATCAAGCGGCTGGAGAAAATCATTGTAATAAATGTTAATGAAAAAATATCATTCAGCATTCTCTTACATAGACTTTGGGTTCATTGAGTTCATTTCATTCTGTTGTTCGATGTCTTCTCCGCTTTTACATTGCCATTTAATTTACTTCTATTTTTTTCTCACTTTATTTCTTTCTCACTTGAACATTATCACATACAGCGAGTGGCCGGCATGCTGTTTAATAGGAGCCATTATTTCCTCAAATAGAATCATTTCACTGACACTGAGACGTTTTATTACAGAATTAAGTGAAGTTTCTGGTAGGAGATCTTTAGCCCAATTGGTTGCTTGGCATTGTTTGAGGGCTTATTGGTTTTTGGGAGAGAAAACTTCCCATCATCCAGTTAATTCTTACATTTCAGGAGGAGCTCCAGCAATAACCCGTTCACGCTTTTCCTGAAGTCTTTGACTTCCCCGTCCTCATCCCCTTTTCTTGACCTTACAGTTCATTAAAGAAACTTTCGTTCACCTGAAAATTTTAAATGTTTGTGAAGCCAAAAAGAGTTTTTTTCCAGTGTTGGATAAAGAAGAAAAAGTTGGATTTTTCTTGGATTTGAGTTTGTATTTGCAGTACTGAATTGGTGAGATTGGGGGATTGGTGGCTCTGTTGGGCATGGGACCACCACCTTGGTCAAAATATAAGGGGTGGCACACCTAATATTTACAGGATTAATTACCATCTCTGCCCCCTCTGCATTGCCACTGGAACTAGAAGTAATGGGAAATGTAATATTATAGAGATGTCACTGACATCTTCCAGACAACCTAACAATGAAATTCAATTCCTGGTGCTCTACCTGTAGCCAGAATCACCGGGGGACTTTGTGTGATCCCCAGAGCTCCTTATTTTTTGTTGTCTTACATATTAGGTCTTGCTAAGAAAAATAAAAGAGCACAGTATGGCAGAACACAGGGGCCAAATGAGCATTGCCATGTAATGGGTCTTCAGTCTATTAAGTCTCCTGAAACATGTTCAGCCCCTTTGAGTGACACCCGGCTCCCTGCGCAGGCTGTGGCTGCATTCATTGAGAGGAGTGTGCGATCCCCGGGGCACTAGAGGTTAATTATTATCACAAACAGGGGGATTGCTAGCAGGGCTAAATGCAGCTCTGGGAATCCTCATGTTTTAATTTCCTATTCTGATAGTTTTACAAAATCGGTTCGCCGAAAATTCACGGAACCATTGGAAGCTTGAGGATATTTTCCTAGTCTCGAGTTCATTTTTACATAGAACTCGTTTCCCTGGAAGAATCGTTTTATTTCTGACTCTATAAACATCGAGCTGCTGACTTTTCTGCGACTTTTTCTGCCTATTTCCGAGTTCTTCCTGTTCCAGGAATGATGATGGAGTATTCGTGTCTGCCATGACTACAGTAATATCATCCCTGGCAGGGGAATGACAGATTGCCCATCGTGCAGGGAAATGGTTGTAAACAAGCCGCATGGGCCCGTTAGGTAATAGCTGCGGTTGGCAGCACCGGATTGCGGTGAACAAATCCCAGCAGTGATTTATGTGGCAGAGCCGTCCCTGGGAGCTTCGGACACAAATATTGTCCAGGCTTTATCATAGGATAAGGTGAGCGATACCGGGGACAATGGCTGATATTTATCCATCGGCTTCAAAAAGAATTGTCTAATAGAGAAAATATGTTCAGCTGGCGAAGCTTTATGTGTGCAATAATCTGCCTGCTCTGTATATCCACCGCTTACTGCATGGGAGATCTACTGCATGTATCCCTATACCTGCCAGGTGTAATCACTAAAAACATGACCACAGCCAATCACAGACCAAGCAGCACTGGCCTGTTCCTTAAAAATAATTCTGATCTGTGCTGCACTGCACACTGCTCAGAGTATAAACCCAGCATATGAGAAAATAAAGGGTGCAAGTATATTAGAGTGTCAGCTCCTCTGTACAGAGAGTGATGGGACAGCACTGCGGTTCGATCTTGCAGCAAATCAGGCCTTTCTCTTTTATCCAAAATGTAAGCCAGAACGGCCTTCTGATTCACCGAGAGATCGAGCTCTCGCCAAACTGGAAGATTTCCAAGGCTACATCATGCAGCCCTGGAAATCCTCTGCGATCCCCGGGCACTAGAGGTTAATTAACCTCTAATGCCCCGGGGATTGTACACTCTTCTCAATGAATGCAGCCACAGCTCCCCGGCAAAGGAGAACCTCCTGACATTGTAATATAAGTATCTCTTATATACAAATGATATATGTTACAGATACAAATGTAAGAGATACTTATATTACAATGTCAGGAGGTTCTCCTTTGCACTGCATCTTCTCCATTAGAAGTTGCCAACTGGTGGTCCGCGGCTCAGGTCAGTTCATCCCCAAGCGGGGTCAGGAGCAGGACGCCACTGGGGGGACGCACCGGCCAGAGCCGCGGTACATGTCCCCGTGCAGTTCCCAGGCTCAGGGAGGTGGGCGGGCTATTTCCCTGCACACAGCCCGGGTCAGATCCGTTATGGGAGACTGATGGGACTGGCTCAGTGTTCTCTGTACAGCACTGCAGTATATGTCAGAGGTATATAAATGTATAATAATAAAATGAAATTAAAATTATGATTAATAAACTGCATTGTTTGCACTGAGGTATAAATCAACACTTTATAATATAACTGAGTGCTTGTCGTAGACCATTGCAGAATGTTAGGTATGATGAAGTCTCAGCAATGGGGAAAGGTGGATTTTGGTTGGAAATTATTTCTGTGTGTTTGTTTTACACTTTGAGTTGATTGTTGTATTATGCTTTGAAAGAATATAAATATTTTTTTCTTTAATTTCCCAGGTGTTTTGGTAATTCAGTCCATTCCCATCTTTAATGTTCTTTATTTTACTATGTGTATTTATTTGCTTTATTTCACTGCTTGTTTTTTACTCATTATGTGAAAAAAGCAAAAAACAAAACATAAAATAAGTCCAATCAGCGACATTTCTTTGAAATGCGAACAAGTTCATGATGAGTAAAAGGAGCTTGAAAACCATTAAAAGCCGATTGTACATTGCATGGAAAGATAAAAAAAAAAACAAGAAATCAATTATCACAGCTTCCAGAGATGTCCTTGTATTTTCTTCCACAACTGAAATATCAATCTTAGCATTTTATTTATTTTAATTGTATACGAGGAAGAGGGGAATGAATGCAGCCACCACATCTACACTCCAGTAACATGCAATATATTACAGTTTTGTATATTGATAGATGATTTTAGTTTTGTATTCGGTGCATTCTGCATGATTTAGGAGTCAATTTGGATGATAAGAAATCCCTGAATTTTGCTCATCCCTGCAGTTATGAGAAGTTACAGCGCTGTGTAATATGTTGGCGCTATATATAATAATACTGTTTATTAATAATAATAATAATAATAATAATAAAAATAATAATCAGAATCCCAGAAATCTAGACATCAGTATGAGAGGAGCAGATTCAGAGTGAAATCTTCAATAATCCCAGTAAAGATGTCTCTGATTAATATTTAATAAAGGTGAATTTACCAGACGAGCAGGGGGAACGAGGCGCCCTGGAGAGCGGCCTTCTGGGAGATTCTCATTCACTGATATGTAGTGATGGCGTTAAATCACCGTACAATTTGATGATTGGGTCTCTGGGGAATGATCTCACCGGCTGCGCGGGAATTATATATCTCTGTCCAGGGACTGCCTGAGACGATAAGCTCACCGCTCAACACTTGAGGCTAATTAATTAAAACTGGAAGAATGAAAATGAGCAGAAAATTGGGGTTGCTGCAAAGATCAACAAATCCGAATGCCTGGTATTTAGGCAAAAATAGAAGCGGGAATTCTGATTGGTGGAGTTTTCTAGCTCTAAGCAGATATAAAAGATGAAACATTCCCGCTCTGTAGTGATTATTGTATCATTAAATGAGTTTATATACATGAGAAGTGTAAGTATCTGAATGTGACCCGGAATCGGGTTCTTGCGGCAGGACTGGATTGTAAGAGTAATATGGAGCAGAAGGAACGGATTCTGATGAGAAAGATCACCCAATCACTGAGCTCAGTATAGGTGACCCCAATGATGTTTTTGGCTATCTGTAAGGGCGACATTCTTCCCACTGGCCAGCAATGTAAGAGGAATTCTTCCCACTGACCCCCACACTAATATACTGTGATCTGTGGATATAATAAATATAGAAGGGGCCCCTAAGAAAGTGAAAGTTGCGTCCAGGCTGGTGGGGGGTCCAGGACAAACAGGCTGAGAAGAAAGTGGATCTGACAAACCGCTTCTATGGGAAAAATTCTGAACGGCGGCACTTACAGGTCAAATGAATGTGAAGTGAAAGGGAGGAAGCAGACTGATAAACCCGTATCTATGTCACTTTGCTATTTTCTCTAATCAGCGGGTTTATTATTGGCACAGGAAGATTGCTGCACAAGGTCCCCAGTCTCACCTGCTATACAGGCAATACAAAGGGTGAACCCAGATATCAGCACTGCCAAAGTGGTAAAGTTTTTTTATTGCTTTGATCATTTCCATTGGACAGTTATCCGGATTCCCATACTTTCTGTGTAGACAAAATTTGCACATGCCTTGACCATCACATGAGCTTGTTTAATGTCCCAATCAAAAACCTTGGAGTTGCCCACCCTTCCTTAATTGCCATTTATATGGTGTTGCCTCCGTATAAGTTCCATTCTTCTAGGAAATCTTCACACAGCATTTTGGGCTGTGTCTGTGGGAATTTTGACCCCTTGGTCTGGTGACCCCATGTCTTTATGGAGCTGGCTTTGTACCCCAGGGCACAGTCAAGGGGGAACAGAAAAGGGTCTTCACCAAACTGTGAGCACAAGGCTGGAAGAGCACAATTGTTTGCAATGTCTTTGAATGAAGGAGGATTTCCAGGACCCTGGACTCATGCATTGGGTAGTCCACTTGGCCCGTTAGTGACACCAAGAATGGAGCATGCATCCCCAACATTATCTGGCTTGCCAAAAGAATAAATGGTTCTTGTGAGGAACCTGCAGTGGTGAAATAATGAGAACATATAGGGTGTTGCTGGTCAGGTGTCCTCAAAGGTTTGCCGTTTCTTGGTGGCCCTACACCTGAACCTTCATGGCAGTGAGAATGATGAACAAGATGCCATGCAAACCATGAAATGTCCCCTGGCAGCATGCGTCTCACCCTGTAGAGGTCATTGCTGTTTACTCGCAGTTCCCATAGCAATATTTTTGAGCAATTACCATAATGCGGAGAGGTGTAGGTGGTATTTTATGGCTTGAGGGCATATGCCGTAGCAGGAAAGGAGAGCTATTATTATTCACGCAATGTGTATAGGAGAATGATCGGGAAATTTTGTTGATTAAAGTGGCACCGTGGGCAGAGAACATAAAATGCTTCAAGTGAAACAATTTTATAAACAGACAATGACGTTTATATATAAATATATAATTTGTGTCTTAATGTTGTGTAACGGTCCGTAGGCAACGCTCAATCTCAGAATAAATCTGATCCAGGGCAGGGTGTACATTTGATAAAGCCAATAGACCCAGGGGTAAAATCTGCTCTCTGCCCTTCCTGCTCCTGGATGGTAAAATATAACTCCCAAATATCTCTTTTTAGGCTTAGACAGAGGGGTGAAGGGTTGGAACCCCTTTATATTCTGCTGCTCCACTGGAAAGATATTCTGTGTTCCTGCAGTCTCCAGGATTTCAGTATTTACTAATACCCAACCACTTCCTCCCCATCCCACAAGAATGAGCCCAATGGCCCATTCCATGATCTGTGCTTGCCCCATATTCCTTCCATTGCTGTTTTATATAGACTTGCCAATGGATGCCCAACTTCCTCCAGAAGTTAATAAATGTCTAGATTCCATAAAGAGTTTTTTTGCTTTGTTTGTGATTAGCTCACAGTGAGGATTTTATACAGTAACTGACACCACGTTGCCTAATAATATATTGAGACAAACATCTGTCCTATTTGCATTTATTAAAATAATGTACCAGTTCCGACTTACAAACAAATTCAACTTAAGAACAAACCTACAGTCCCTATCTCCTGTGTAACCTTGGAACTACCTGTATTCTAAACCTCCTTTTGGATGAATTACCTTACCAATAGAAGTAGCTGACTTGCACAATATTTCAGGGATAAAAAGTAAGTTGGGGCAATGATTGACTTTTATGGGAAACATAATGTACATGCCATCAGCTTCACTTTCACTTGGGGTATGTTCCCATAGGTGCTCCAGGTTCTCCAACAATTTTAGTGATAATAGTACGTTTGCTATTAAACTTTTTTTTCAAGTTATTTATACAATCTTGCATTGAATCTGTGCAAATTTGCTCACCTCCTACATTGTAAGCTCTTCGGGGCAGGTTCCTCTCCTCCTGTGTCACTGTCTGTATCTGTTTGTCATTTGCAGCCCCTATTTAATGTACAGCGCTGGGTAATATGTTGGCGCTATATAAATACTGTTTATTAATAATATTAGTAATAATATTAATCCCTAATCTCCAGTCTCAGCAATAGAATTGTGGTTTTCTGCCTAACTCTCCCATTTTATAAGGCTGCTCGCATTCACTCTGTCCATGGTGCTGAAATCTATTCTACAGCTCTATATAAAGAAACTGAAAGAAATGTTAAGTACTGAAGGTGAATCTGTTCACCCAGAACCATCAAGAGGGGTTCCAGTAATGGACAATCAGTTCAGCGCTGGATACCGGAGGATCAAGGACCATGCTGGAAATGTAGGGAAAATATTTAATATGCATGGTGGGTGGTGGTGCAACTCTTAGTTTAATATAATAAAGGAAAGAAAGTCCATTGTTCCAGGCCCATTCGCACAATACACAGTGTGCTGCAGTACTCGCATGCATTGCGTCAAGGTGTGCTAGACAGCCCAGGTGTTGTTTGCAGATTGGTGCAATGTAGCACCCAGGATTCTGCACATTTCTTTGCTGTGTCATTCACAGTGGGTGACATTGGAGTGAATAAACACATAACATGCATTCTGTGTAATGCACTATGAATGAATGTACCATGCGCTAATGCAATTGAATTGTGTTAATGGATCTTTAGGTTTGAAAAAGAATTATGTATCCTCATAAAAGGGATATGAAACAGTTTTATATATTGTATTCATAATGCTCAGAGCTAAAGAGATGAAATGCGGTTGGGTTAGTAATGGATTTTTGAATTGATGAATTATCACCACATTCACTGAGTTAAGTAACTTTTTTTAGGCGTTGTAGAGAAGGGTTGAAGCCCCTGTAACTCCCTCTGGGAGGTCTCTCTTCTTGGATGATTCTTGAATGAGACTTTCATCTTGTTTTTCTTTATGGCCGGCACTTTATTGGAGCAGAATATAATAGAAAGTCTTTTCTTGTTTGCTTTGTCTGAGTTTTTGGCTGATTTGTTCCTTATAAAGTTCTTTTGTAGAAAGAATGCTGAAAACACGGATACTGGAAGGCAGCAGACAAGGAGCCAATCATACCTGGGCAGAAATAACCCAGCAATCAAATACAATTCTATATGACCAAAGTGGATTGTAAATGGTTGTAAAAATGTGTCCAAACCCAAGAACTAAAATGTCAAGTATTACAGCTTGTCATTCCTTAGATGTGACGGCTGCATTAGCTTTCTATTTTCTGGCAATCCTGCCCTGGGGTGACAACGGCTACTTACTGTGCTGTGTCTATGAGGAGAGCCATTCTAGGACAGGACTACAGAACACCTTCCTTATCTCCTTATCTCTAAAACCAAGTTCTGTAGTTTTCCAAGATAGCTGGGAGCAATGTAGGTGATAAGAATGCAGCATGGGCAGAGAGCACAGGAAATTATCATCTTATTAGATTTCTGGAAGGACCAATATATACGAGGTCTGTCTGTGAAATAATGAGAAGTGTTTCTATCACAAAGCAGTGGGATGATTCTGGTCTCTTGCCATGAATGTGTAAACTTCTCCAAACACGCAGCACAAACCCCGGCACTCTCTGTGTTTATTTTGTTGTCAGTCACTGTTTAATTTCTTTGTGTTTCACCTCATGTGCGGAAATCATGAGAAGTATAAAAGTTGTCAGTTTGA
>NC_092861.1:152358484-152375269 GCF_032062135.1 Pyxicephalus adspersus | reverse complement strand
GTTTTAGTGGTTATGTTCAGAGATTCAATAAAACTTGTGTCAAAAATTGTGAAGTTTAAAACAGGATCGAGGGGGGGAAGTGGAAATCCAACAGTGGAGAATGGATTTCCTTCCCACTGCACATAAAAAGGAGCAGTAGCCGTTTGGCACCCCGGGAGTAGACCGTCCCCACTCACCATGCCAAATGTCGCCCAAAGGGGAGTGAAGGGTAAATATCTGACCAAGTGTGTTTATATACATCAATTTGCCTCCAAAAATCTTTGATTTAGGGGCAGTCCCAAAAGTTACGATTGAGATAGGCTTGGTCTGCACCGCATTGTAGACATTTATTGGAGAGGAATCTCTATTTAAACTTTCTTTTCTGCATTTTTACTAGGTCCCCGCTGCTGCCCACTCATTAAGGTAATGTATTGCATCTTTAAAGAAGCAGCGTTGTCACCAGTTTCTCATCACCCCAGCAGGGGGTTGTTCTGTAGTTCTGATTAGGATAACATTGTGGAGGGTAGCGCCAACAATTTCACAAGCACGGATAAAACAAAATGCTTTTCAATGGACCACAAGGAAGTGAATCAGAGAAATTCCTTGGTAAGTTTTACACTTTGGAGAGGTAGGGAGGCTCAGACATTGCAGCTTGGATCAAAGTTTTCCCTTTGACAATATTATTCAGTGCGAGTCGTTCTGCTCGCTAACATTTCTTATATTTACTTATTGACATGACAAAAGCAAAGAGTAAATGAGAGAAATCATTATCAGAGCAGCAACTTGTGATAAAAGTCACCCAGCTGCCAATCCCAGGCGGAGGAAACGGCCACATTATTACCAAAATATCAACAGGAAATCCAACAAATCCGAATCTTACCCCCAGGGAGGTGAAACGCGTACAGCTGGCAGGTGAGTGACAATGGTCCCAATGAAATGGGAAAAAGCCGAACGTATAATGCAGTAATGTGTTTTCTGTGCTTTGTGTGCTAATAAATGTGTCACCTGGGGGTAACAAGACAAAATGGTAATTGGGCATTGCAGGTAAAGCAAGCAGTAAATAGACAAATTTGCATGAATTAATTAATAATATGTCACCAGATCTTTTTTTTAAGGAAAGTTCCTGCTTTTATCATTGGAAACTGCCCTAAGCTCTAATCAGTGACTGTGCCTAGGCTGAGATGCCATCAGTCTGCTGCAGGCAGGAGGAAGCATTTCCTAAGTCTCCTCTCCCTCATTGGAGAATGAAGGAAATCAGTCATTAGGGACACCCAAACTATTGACCCCAGTGTATCTAAAGAAAACTTTTTTTTTGGATAAAGTAGGGATGTCTTAGCTTTGTCATAAGGTTATTGTTGTCTAGGGAGATTCATCTCCTTTATTTGTCCTGGTTAACATTGAATAAGACAGGAAATCCAATATTCTGAGTTTTATCAGATCAATAGGTGTGGGAAATCCTCCGACGATGACGTCTGTTTCTGGGGCAACTCTACAGGATGAAAACTTTATTCATTTTGTAGGGATTTCTTCTCATTTCCTGTTGCGTCTTCAGAACAGACACTGGAGGGAAATCTCCCTAGTGGAGTGCAGCTCCTCTGACTTTAACCAATCATGTGCCAGTAAAAGTCCTGAAGTTTGTGGATCTCTTTGTCAATGATTAGATATTCTTTGCAAAGTAATGTTTCACCGTATTAACTAAACTAAGTGAATTATTCCTTGCAGAGTGATTATTCAGTATTAGCAGTCTAAGTTCCCTAAATCCGCCCCGATGCCCGATCCTTATCCAATGATGGTGTCTTATTTCGAGGACCATTCCCCGGCCATTGAATTGGAAGGTGGGCCATAGACAGACATTGTGTGATTTATAAAATACAGCCGGATCGTTCTGCGGGTTTCACGCTCCCAGCGCCGTCCATCGAGTTTTCTCGCCAGCTGACGGGGACTTGATGAGTTTTATGATCTACTCACTTGTCGCTTATTATTTTTGATGAATGGTGACAGACGGGGTACCTGTGAGCTCGTCCATCAATCTGCGTTCAGCCCAAGAGCGCTTTATGGCGTGAATTGCTGTCCGATCCTTTCAATTAATTTGTCAGCTTTATCAGGGATTATGTAATGTACAATAATTCTCTGTCACCAGGCGGCTCATTAATCACCCATAACTTCTAAGTAAACCGAAGAACCGCAAACTGAAAAAAAAGAATAAAAAGTTGTAAGAATTTGCTGTGCAACCTTTACGGAAAATTAGAAGAAAACCCAACTGTGCACAATGAGGCCGCCCAATCACACAGCAGATCAGATCTTTACCTTGCATGGAGTGGTCCTTAGCAATGTGGGCCCTACATTCCTGGCAATGATCTGGAGCCCCAGCAAAATCTCCAACTTCTTAATGGGAAAAGCTTACATTTGCTTCAGTTCCATTCGTGGGTCATTCGGCTATGCTCCAAATCTTGAATCTCAACACCATTAAAGTTTATGGCCGCTGATTTTGAGTTCATTGCAGATGATTTTTTTGTTGATAAATCAAAGCTGAAGTTTTATCAGGAATAAAGGTTTAAATTGTGACTTTCATTCTCGAATACACCTCTGGGTGGCGCTAAAGTGAATACATTACAATGAATAATCATTAGGAATTGATAAAGTGAATACAAGATTCACATGTTTGTCATTGATATACTTGCACTGATATATTGGTGTTGCCATGTAATAAATATTAGCACCCCCACATGGTCTAAACGAGATTGACAACCATATTTAAAAACCTTGTATTCCTGACATACCGTTAACTCTGATTTATGTTAAAATTATTAATAATATTAAACTATAATTATGTAGCACCAACATATGACGCAGCGCTGTACACTAAAAAGGGTTACAAATCACAGACAGACACGAGGAAAGGACCCTGCCCCGAAGAGCTTACAATCTAGGAGGTGGGGGAAGTATCACACAAGAGAAGCGGGGGATATATATTAGGCGGAGCACATTTAAGTATTTCTTACCCAGCACAGAAATCACACGATTCTCCCTGACGATGGGCTTGATGTATTAAAGCTCTCCAGAACTGGGGAAGATATACTATCATGGGTGAACCTGGGTGATCCAGCAAACCTAAACAATCCATTCCAGGTTTGGTTGGTCACCCACGTTCACTCATGATATTCTATCTTCTCTAGTCCTGGAGAGCTTTCAGGAATCAGATGTCTTTAGTATAGACAGTATATTATTTATTCGTCCATCATCGACAATAAATATCTTGTTCTGAAACTTAAGATGACACATTGGCTCTGATGAAATAAAGCTCTCAAAGGCTGGAGAGAATACACTTTTATCAGTGAACCTGGATGATCCAGCAAACCTGGAATGGATTCGATTCAGGATTGAAAACATTTGCTAACAAATAGCAGATTACTTTAGGAAATCAATTTCAGGTTTGCTGGTGATGGAATTGTATGATCTCCAGTCTTGAAAAGCTTTAATAAATCAGGCCCAATCACCTGGTGCCTGTTCATTTTCTGGCTGTGTTAGATCAACCCTTACAGCAGCCTATAAATCTGCATTATATTAAATGAAAGAGTCCAAACTCTTTGTTAAAGCCCCACTGATCTAAAATTAAACAAAGTTGTTAAGTGAACACAATGTATAGAAGAAAAGTGTGGACACGACAACTGTTTTATATGCCAAATGTGCTTGCACACTGCACTACAGCTCGTCTCTGGATTCAGCTAGAGGGAGGATCAATAGACAATAGAGATCAATAGACTGCAATTTCCAACATTTTTCACTACAATGAAAACCATCCATTTGGAAGTTATGAAGTAGGTAGAAGGCAGGAGAGCTCCTGATTGGCTGCACAACAACAGCCAATCACAGCTACACAAAGTCATAAAAGTTCAGGTAAAAGGTAAAACTTATAATGTACATTACTCGGCTTTGAGAATTCGTCTGGCACAATTTTGGGTTTAGCTGGACTTTAAATGAATCCAATCAGCGTGTTTCTCCTTCTACATATTCTTCTGTGATATGGAATACATTTGTTTTAAAATCCTTTCCTTGTTCCTTATAATGGAACCTTTATGATTTTATCACTGTAATCTCTGAAAGGTTAACGAATTCCCCTGCAGAAGGTCAGCAAAGTTTTGACATCATAACGTCTCTAATATTATTAGGATATAAAATTTCCGCCTAATTCCGCCCTTTCCCACCCTGAAGCCAATAATTCTCATACAATCCATATATTCGGCGTTGTTTTCCAGAAGTTCAGTGAATCTTTTAGGTTGGTGTGGAGAGAAGGGCAATTCATGTCAGGAATGATAAACTCCACTGGGTTCTGATGAAATATTTCACATTACAACGCATAGACGGCTGTTACTCCAGAGAGAGAACACTTTGACGGGAACATTCAACGCCTTCTTTGTTTTTTCAGCTACATTTCACCAAGCTATTGATCTGAAAATGAAATAACAGGTCTTTATCTCGATTCTTCAAAGCAAATATTTAAAGAAAAAAAAAAATCAAAGAAAGGTATAAAAGCCTCATATATATCAAAAACATAAAAAGTACTCCAGCTGCCGAAGTTTATTATCCAGCTGTGAGTGAAAGTTATTGGGAGCGAGGCGCCGAGGTGGCAGATTTAGCAGCCATGTTTAGGACCACAGGGGCATTTGCTGTGCCAACGTCGCCTTGTATTATAAATGGACAGCGTGATGATTTTTTGGAAATGTTTCCTTCAAACTAGAATCAGGGAAAACCTATGGAAAGATCCAATCAACACATCCAATGGCTGCCATGATACCAGCTGGGGGCTCCATGCTTGTTTGTTCTGTTCTATTAGTAGATGATGTCTTCCTGTCCTTCTACCACAAAGTATTTGTTATAGTTTTAGTAGAGTTTCATATACAATATATAGGGAAGTGAGTTTTCTTTTCATAACTAATCTCCGCTTCGTACTCATGGTTAAATAATTTCAAATTGCATTCAGTAATAGAATATAAAGTTAAAGGGGGGAGTAGGTAAACATGTTTTTGGATTGATTAAGAACTTTTACTTTGGTTGCCTATTCCTCAATTTGCATAAATAATGAAAGAGACAAAACAGGGGGGATTTTTGGCTAAAAAGGGAAAATAAAACTTTACTTGAGATTAAACTAATCATATAAGTTAAATATCATAAAAAGTTGGTGTACAACATTAAATATTATCTTTACAGACATAGAAAAGTAAAAAGACGACCACTATTAGGCCCTTTACATTACACGTCTAGCACTGAGTTTGGAATATAGACCTAAAATTTGCCTATTGGATTCAGGATAACTATTATGACTTTAATATTGTTTCCCATACACTGATAACATTTTGTAATCTCAGCGGTCTTAAGGATAAGACCCAATGCGTTTCGCCTAGTGAACAGGCTTCCTCGGGGAAATTAATTGGCTTGCTTAACAGCGGCACATTTCTGTATGTAGACATAAATTAAAGTTAGCGGAGTACCATGGATTTGTTGATCTTCAGATGTTTGTATGAATCAAATAAATATTGTGAAGTCATAGGCAAGAAAACAATGTTAGGACGATATACCGGTGAGAATAAAATCAATGGGGGGGGGGGGGGTTCAACTGGGACAGGTAATGCAAGATTCATTGGACCCTGGCATATGCAGGAGATTGTACAAATCATCAGTTCCATTGCTCCAGTGGTAGCTGCATGCTCCTGGATTATGACCCCACCTAGAGGTTGCTATGCAGAGAAGCTGTAAGAACCTGACAATGGAACTTTATATTCCACCTACTTCTGTCTTCTACTTACTGCCAGAATAATAGGTCTGAACCTGTTTTAACTGTATAATGCATTTAAGTGTACTGTATGTACTCAAGTATAAAACACAAATCTTTTAACCAAAAAATGTTATTAGAAAAACAAATTTGGTTTATACTGGGATGTTACCAATAGATGGCGCTGTGTATTTATCTAAAGTGTGTAACAAACTCCTGCCATCTAAAACATTATTAGCGTTTGTTACACGAGTCACATTTCAGGACACAGCACCATCTACTGATAGCCAACAATAACACACAAGATCATTAAGGAGCAATAACCTATCATAACCAAATGCAAAACACAAAATACTGTAACCTGTAAAAAGGAGAGAGGGATAAACACACTGAGCATGTGTGATTTTTAGTTTTTTCCCTTAAAAATAACACAACATGAAAACATTGATTCACTTTTTTGACATTTCTGGTGATTACTTCTTTTAATATCAGCAGTGACAGCTGCATTTTGTGTCTGAGGTTTATACTCAAGTCAATGCTGTCGATTTGTTTTTCAAACTGCAAACAAAAGAAAATCCCCTTCAAATGTAATGTATATATCAAACAATGCCATATCCCTAAACAATCAGAGGGAAATAATTGTCCTACTTTCCTTTAGTGGACCCAAGCAGGAAATTCCTGGCATACTCATATCTAAACAATAAAAATTCCATTTTATTTCAGATATGTACCTTTAAAAACATAATGCCAAAATGTACAACATACAATCGATAAAAAGACCATCACATGTCGTATATTCTTTTGATATGGGTATGCCAGTAATTTCCTGCCTGGAAAAGTAGGAATATTATTTTCTGTCTATTTTTTCAGTTTAATGTAGATACTCAAATGTATATTTGGTTTATATTTGAGTATATATGGTTATTGTATGGGGGCAAGGTTTTCTTGGGAGGAAATACAATTTTTTTCTAAATGGAAGCACTGTAACATAAAAATGAGTCCCCGATTTCTTATGGTCACATAAGAATAAGATTTCCTATGATTTCACATGGCCAGTTACAATTTTAGAGGCTAAGATGGCGGCCCCCTGAGTGTCTTCTGTTATCTTCATGAACTTTAGGATTGGGACTTTGATCCACTTTGAGGCTATGGGGAGGGGGGAGAGCGATGGAGCGGCACCCCGGTGTTCTCGCTCCCCTTCACTTTCATTACGATCGTTCGTCGTTCATCATTCGTGGATCCGCCAGCACAGATCCATGAACAACGAGCGCTGTACACACATTTCAGATTCTCTTCCGATCGACAAAAGACTGAAAGATGAATGAACAAGTGTTGTACATACATATGGAGGGGGGGAGTGATGAAGCGGCACTCCGGTGTGCTCTCTCCCCTTTATTTCATTATGATTGTTCGTGGATCTACCAGGAGGGAGCCATGAACGATGATCAACAAGTGCCGTACATACACCAGATTCCCGTCCGATACCATCCCTGAGGGGATTATCAGACGAGAATCATCTGACGTGAGTACGCAGTGTGGGTATTGGCAATACGTCAGCTTCGTGTTATAGAGCGGCATTGGGGTAATATACTAAAAGAGTTTATGTCGTTCACTTGCCAAGTATTGTATTAAATTTGGTTTATACTGGGATGTTACCAATAGATGGCGCTGTGTATTTATCTAAAGTGTGTAACAAACTCCTGCCATCTAAAACATTATTAGAGTTTGTTACACAAGTCACATTTCAGGACAGATCATTAAGGAGTATACATATACAATAACCTATCATAATCAAATGAAAAACACAAAATACTTTAACCTGTAAAAAGGGGGGAGGGATAAACACACTGAGCATGTGTGATTTTTAGTTTGTTCTCTAAATAAATATTTTAAAAATAACACAACATGAACATGTATTCACTTTTTTGACATTTCTGGTGATTAATTCTTTTATTATTAGCAGGGACAGCTGCATTTTGTGTCTGAGGTTTATACTCAAGTCAATGCTGTCTATTTGTTTTTAAACTGCAAACAAAAGAAAATCCCTTTCAAAGGTAATGTATATATCAAACAATGCCATATCCCTAAAAAATCAGAGGGAAATAATAGTCTTACTTCCCATAAGTGCACCCAAGCAGGAAATTACTGGCATACCCATATCAAAACAATAAAAAATCCATTTTATTTCAGACATGTACTTATCAAAACATAATGCCAAAATATACAACATACAATCAATAAAAAGACCATCACATGTCGTATGTTCTTTTGATGTAGGTATGCCAGTAATTTCCTGCTTGATAAAGTAGGAATATTATTTTCTGTCTATTTTTCAGTTTAACGTAGGTACTTAAATGTATATTTGGTTTATATTTGAGTATATATGGTTATTGTATGGGGGAAAGGTTTTCTAGGGAGGAAATACAATTTTTTTTCTAAATGGAAGCACTGTAACATAGAAAAGTGTCCACCAATTTCTCACTCAGGTTCAGCTCCTCCCAGGTGCTGTAAGTGGAAGGTTAAGGCAGAAAAAGGTCGCCTTGCATTCGAACCCCCTCCCCCCCAAACTATATAATGTATCCTCATCCCAACCTCTATCAACACTTAAACTTCAACCCAAAAGAAAGCTGAACTTCAAATTATTGAATAATATTACCAAATCCATAACCAATCCTAGTCACATGATCTGTTATAATTTTAGAAGCTAAGATGGCGGCCCCCTGAGTGTCTTCTGTTATCTTCTTAAACTTTAGGATTGGGACTTTGATCCACTTTGAGGCTACGTACACACAAACAATAATTGTCATTGGAAAAGAACTTTCATCTTCCTTTCCAACGACAAAAGACTGCACAATGCATGAAGAAGTGTTGTACATACAGCACCATTCTCCTCTATGGGGGGGGGGAGAATGATGGAGCGGCACGCCATTGTTCTCGCTCCCCTTCACTTTCATTACGATCATTCATCGTTCGTGGATCTGCCAGCACGGATCCATCAACGACGAGTGCTGTACACACATTTCAGATTCTCTTCTGATCAACCAAAGACTGAAAGATGAATGAACGAGTGTTGTACGTACATACGGAGGGGGGAAGTGATGGAGCCGCACCCCAGCCCTTAACTTTTATTATGATTGTTCATGGATCCACCAGGACGGAGCCATGAACGATGATCAACAAGCGCCGTACACACACCAGATTCCCGTCCGATACCAGCCCTGAGATGTGTAAGTAGCCTAAGTGTGGATATTGGCAATACGTCAGCTTCGTGTTATAGAGCGGCATTGGGGTAATATACTAAAAGAGTTTATGTCGTTCACTTGCCAAGTATTGTATTATCCTCATTCTATCTCCTTGCCTCACAAACCTCAATCATCCCATTGCGTGCAAGAAAAAAACAGTATTTTAATAACCTTGCACATTATTGGGTATTCCTTGCCAGGTGAACCCTCACCACATTCACTAAGCTTTATCCTTTGTCAGGTGATAGGTGAACAGCCGGCCATCCTAGTGAATCCCCCGCTGGTCTCTGTGCTGAATCTTGTGGTCTGATATTGTTGCACATCCAAAGCTTTATTATCTTAGCTTGGATTCGTCATATCATCATCATCCAGTAATTAAATTTAGCATTGGCAAGGAGCGCCTTGTGATAATATCGCAGCTACCGATCACAGATGGCTCATTGACCGCACTTATACCAAATCTGAACCGGTGAATCAGTAGCGCGGGGTTTACACACATCCACGACAGATGTGAAAGTGCCAATTTTACTACGACGCGTGCCAGCTGCAGGCCGACAAGGCAGAATGGATGGCGGCATTAAATATGAACGGAGATATTACAATCACTCAACGTCTACCAACAGAAAGATTTTGTAGCCGGTAATGAGGGCGACGACATCAGGGACCCCATCGATCTGCATTAGGCAGCGCACTCCCTCCTATAGATCACGGTAATTGGGGATTTAACCTTGCGTGCCCCGCCGGCTCCATGGCCTGTTACTGTTTATACTCTCACACCTGCCTGGCATGAAACCTGATATCTCCGCAGCTTTTATAGCTTGTGTTTACACCCTGTTACCTCACTCATTACCTCTGCTGGGAAGAGAAATGGTGCCATTCACAGTGTGGGAGAGCCTGGATGAACAAATCTGTGAATACAGCCTCAAAAGAAATCCATGGTCCATTTCAAGTGAATGTCCTGAAATTATAAAATGTAAAAAATGCCCTTTATTATAGGTTTTTAAATGTTACTAAAAATGAATAAACTCTATACCTATCCACTACCTACATGACACCATTAACTTTACCTTTTACATCATCATGCTTTCTTTGTTTTACTATGTTAGACCTAAAATTGGAAAGTTTATACATTTATATTGTGACATACTTTGTTTGACGCTGTGTTCTAAAATGTTTTACCCATATATAGGTATTAGGGATGAGCTAAATATTCCTTGAACTTCCTATGGTTCCGAGAAATTTCGGTAAACCGATTTTTCGCAAAACCATCAGAAGAGGAAATTAAAACAAGAGGATTCCCAGAGCTGCATTCAGCCCTTGGAATCTCCCTGTTTGCCAACCCCAGGGCACTAGAGGTTTAATTAAGCTCTAGTGCCCCGGGGATCGCCTGCAGTCATAGCTGTGACCGCAAAGTTCCCACGGTCACGTGACCGTGGGAACTGAATTCCAGATGAACTCTGCAGTTCCAGTACGATCCCCGGGGCACTACAGGTTAAATAACCTCTAGTGCCCTGAGGATCGCACACTACTCTCAATGAATGCAGCCACAGCTTCAATCATTGAGAAGATGCAAAGGAGAACCTCCTGACATTGTAATATAAGTATCTCTTACAAATGATACATGTTACAGATACTTACAGATAATTACCTCTAGTGCCCGGGGATCGCAGAGGATTTCCAGGGCTGCGTCATGCATTCTTCTGTTCGGCAAGAGTTCGACGTCTCGGCAAATCAGAAGGCCGTTCTCGCTTACCAAAAATGTAAGTCCCGATTTAAGATCTAACTTAATATTATCTCTCCCTCATCCCTAATAGTTATCTCACACTCCTCCGAAGAAGCGGGCGAAATGCGTCAGGATCTAAGACTAATATTTTCTCCCGATGTCCAATAGTATTATCAGTCCAATATGGCGCTATTACAGTAACCCAATTGGAAGGGCTTTTGTTTATTATTAATTATTATTATTATTATCATTTGTTTAGTTCTTAACCTCACTAATTTGTTTGAAATTATAATCACTTTCCTTGTTACATTGTTACATAGTTATTATTTGATTTGTATTTAAACATTTTCACTTATTAAAAGTTATTTTTGATATTGTAAATACTGTTTGAGTATTTGGAGGTTATAAACATTGGCATATAGTTACAGACTTTAAAAATAAGTTTGATTTATGTGCTGAGAACTAGATCCATCAATGTATGTCATCCAATCACCTGGATCCAATGACTCGCCCATGTGCACTCCTATATTTGTCCAGTGACATCACCCCGAATATCCGCCATCGGTATTGGCCATTGTAACCCTCCTGGCATAGATGAAAGGTCAGGTATTGGGTCAATCTAGAGCGTTCAATCCAGCGCCTAGCCTCTCCTCCAATGCACAGCCACCCGCACCTATGTGTTTTCCTCCATGCGCCCGTTCAGAGGATGGTTCTGCTGATTGGCCCAACATTTCAGCACTGGATCAGATTTATTAAAGCTTTCCAAGACTGGAGAGGTTACACTTTCATCTGTGAAGCTGGGTGATCCAGCAAATCTGGAATGGATTTCCTAAACCATTTAACATTTGTTAGCAAATGTTTTCAAGCCTGAACCAGATCCATTCCAAGTTTTCTGGATCACCCAGCTTCAGTGATGAAAATACATCCTTTCTAGCCTTGGAATGCTTTAATAAGTTAGGCCCAGTATGTCTTTACATTAGTTCCAGTCCCCCTGCCAAGTCTGCCAGTGCATCTTAGTACCCCTGTGTTCCTGAGTGCCTCCTGTTACCCCAGGTGCATGCTCTGGCCCTCAAGTCCCTCCCCTCCAGGGATCCAAAGTGCCAGTCGTGACATAATGTGTTCCGATGACCTCCTCATCCTGCTCCTGGGTTCCTGTTTTTGCACCTTCCATGGTTACTGGCTCCTGCATGCTCCTATCCATCTCTGGTTGCTGCCCACCCTAACCTTGGCATTTTCCTGACTCTGAGGCTTTCTTGTCATTCTGATACCTTGCACTATCGGTGGCTGCTCTGGGGTATCTGGGGTTCCCCCACAGCAAACTCCCCCCTCCTTCTGGGGTGCTCTGGTGAATCCCCGCAGCTTCTAGGACTCCTCGGCCACATCGTCTGCAAGCTACGGTGCAAAGAATTTGCAGGGTTACCCGATTTTGGTACTTCACAGATTCCTTGGGGGCATTTAGGCTTAAAATCACCCCCCCAGCTCTAATCGGCCATATTTGATGGGTCCATGTACCTCAAACCCTTAAAATTCCACTCAAACCCCAACCAATTCCATAGTTGTCACCAAGTCCAGGAAAATCATCCATTGGGACACCGGTGTCAGGGAGAATCTTCTCTCACTTGGCGGAGATATCCTCTGACTTCCTGTTGTGCCTCCGTGGCAGGAAGTCAGAAGAAGTTCCCCCAACAGACCACCGATATACAGATTTAAAACATATTCTGACTTTTTATATTTTGTCTTACGCACGCTTTGTATTCTCACTCAGCGTCAGAGCTTCGGATGTCAGAAGTTTTGATTTGTGGCGTTTTCCCTCCCCGAGGTTTTTGCAGGTTGGGCCGCCAGCCAAGACAAATGATTTGCGACCTTTCCTGCTGATATTCTAGCGGCTTTTGTGTTATTATCAGCCGAGCTGCGTAAATGTTAGCCGAGAAACAGCCGGTGCTATCTGGGGGCGCTCTGTCACTTCTCCAATCAGTGCAGGAATTTCCGGAAAACCCAAATTATAAAAAATCATCAAACTGTAAGAAGAAAAACATAAATGTCAAATATTGCAGAATACCGGAGGGTATTGGATTCTTTGTTACCTGGTGATCCTGCCAGTAACATGCCTCATGTCTTAGGGTGCTCACATACTGTATGGTGCTCATGAAGAAGCAGCGTTGCCACTCAAATACTGAACAACAGGACACCTAACCTTATAGAGTCACTAAAAATGTATTTGTTTTATGTCTTATGATCCCTTCCTACCTCTTGGGGTCCAATAAGACCCCATACACCTTTTCAATCCTTTGCAATGATCTGCATACCCTAACACCTGTGGCTACAATTCATGCTCCATTTAGAATGTTTTCATTTGTAGCCACCCCATTGCAGAGAGCTGAGACTACCAATGTGACTCCCCATCCATAATACACACTTCAGGGAATCATGGGACGTGGAGTATTCCTATAGGCAGGAAGCGAGGAATAGTGACAACCACTAGCAGCCTCTACACAGACAATCTATCATTCATATGTGATTGTTGCTTCCTAAAAATTCCTAATTTGAGGACTTTAACTATTGATGACAAAGCTCAATAGCTGAAGCTCTGATTACACATATGGCAGAATAGGCATAACGATTGACACCAAACCATTTTTCTTTGAATATAGCAATCCTAAAATAAATATTATGCCCTGCCATGGCCATATAATGAGTTTACATTTCGGTCTTTTATTTCACCAAAATTCTGATTTATAGAGAAATACGACTTCCTTGAGTGAGTTTGGCATACAAAATATACTCAGCTGTGTCCGGTCATTGTCAGGGAACCATTCTCTTTCTTCCTTGTTGCAATCTTTGACCATCTTGATTGGTCGGACTGGGATGAAGTAAAGTCCGCGCATGTCGTTGGTGACCGTAGGAAACGCCAGGATGTGCTGGGTATCTGGCAATCAACACATGCGCACCTCAGCAAGAGAATGGTGAGAATGGCCAATGCAGAAGGGGCATCGCCTGGCCCATAAAGCCTGGCCCATCACAAAGGTTTTGGAACTGGTGATCACGCCATGAAGGTTCTGGTTCAGGCTATTCCACGTATAAGGTGACAACACTCCAATCTTTCATTCCTGCATTGGCACACGGGGGACTAAAAGTTCACATTAGGCAGACATGGCCCTCCATAGTGGAGGAAGCAAGGGCTTACCTGATAGGTCAGGGTCAGAGCAGCGGCTGGAGCCTACAGGGTTTGGAAGCAGTGAGTGGGGTGTAAGTGGTGAGTTGGAGCCCCGAGGTGGAAGGTAAAGGTCGCCCACCCTCCCCAAGGGTTGCTCATTGGGTTATAGTTTGGCAAAGGACAGGGGAGTGGTTTGGAGAAGATGGTGGGGGGGCTAATTAATGGTTGAGTGGGGTAATTTGTACTGTCTTTGTATGATGGGTAAGGTCCATGAATGTTAAAAAAAAGGCAGAAAAATGGGGATGAGAAGCCATCTGAGGGATGAGTGTTCTGACTTGGTCGGAGGTGAGATTTTACTTACGTTGGGGTATAAATGGAGAGGGCTGAGGAGCCGGATGGAATTTGCCCCGAGGGGGGTACGTAGAGGTTGGGGGCCGGATGATTGTAAAAAAGGGATAATTTTTAGAAAATGCCTTAATGGACCTTGGCCTGGGGAGAATTTAATTGCTGTAAGAGATAAAACTATAAAAAGTAATATTGTGGTGTTTTATGGTTAAAATGTGATAATAAAAAGGCCACCAAGAAGTTTGTGTTGGGAAGAGGTCGGGGGGGGAATAGTTGGATGGGCATTAATGTGACCCCATCTGTTCTGCCCATGCCGCTCAGCGCTGACTGTATTTTATATACCAAACAACAAATCTTCCTTATAACACAATTGGGGTTTGTGCCTCATATAATTCCATGATACAATTCTCTGCTTGCAGTGTAATGACTCTCTGACTTCACACCCCAGATCCCGGATCGCAGCGGTGAACCCTCGGCTTCCTGCCGACATTCAATAGATTTCATTCTGCTGATTTATTATATTACAGCCGCAGCATTTCACCTTTGTGTGCCGTGCCAATCATCCTTGGGGACACACAATAAAATCTTTATTCAATCTTCAGCTTGTGATAAGAAAATAAGTGCAATTTATTTGTGTTGATTCAGCCTGACGGCAAATGAGGACAGGAATGTCGTGCCGCTGAACGTTACTAGATCCAACTGAAGTATTGTAATGTGTGGGTGGGCGTATTATGGGGGCGCAGGTTCCTCTATATCCCTAGACAAATATAATATATATTGCAGATTACCAGTCCTTACATGAGGCGACTCCATTGGTTTTCCTTGTTTCTTTATTTTCAGCTGCAAATCCTGACACTTCCTGTTCTAGGGTGACAACGCTTACTTATTGGAGTGTATCTGTGCAGGAGAGGTGTTGTCACTGTATATTGCTCCTGATTTAGATTACAAATAGGGATGAGCGAACACCTGGAAGTTTGGGTTCGCCGGGTACGGCTGAACTTCCGCTCAAAGTTCGGGTACCCAAAATCGTAAAGTTTGGTACGTACCTTTACAGTTCGGGTTCGCTCAACAATAATATTATTGGTTAGTGGGTAGGGATGAGCGAACACCTGGAAGTTCGGGTTTGCCGGGTTTGGCCGAACTTCAGCTCAAAGTTCGGGTTCGGGTACCCAAAATCATAAAGCCTTGTAGTCCACATCAGAATGGTGCCCGGTGCCTAGTTTTTGTAGTGAGTGTCATTAGAGTTCGGTGGAATGGTCAGGTGTGAAATCTGAGGAAATGGGGAATGGAGAAGTCATACCTGGAGACAAGAAAACATCTCTATCATAGTATCTGCAGGTCCTTCTTCTGTTCCCCGCTGGCACTCAGAGACTGTGTCACATCGGCTCTGCAGGAAAGTTTGAAATATCTGAATGGCCGTAGATTACCTGCAAAGGTGTTTGATGTCACCTGGTTGTCCTTGCACAGTAAAATGTTTGTTCGGGGAAATGTAAAATTTGCAGCTGATAGGAATTGTCCTTTAGGTTGTCCCCAAGAAGAGTCTATGGAGCATTTCATGGTGGATTGTGCGGGAGTTGTCAGGTCTGGGAAGGAGTGGCGGGAAGACTTCAGAAGCTGAAACATTTGAGTTACTCGGACAAGGTGTATGGGGTCCCCCAGACAATTCCCAATGTAATCCATGAAAAAAATCTATATCATAATATCTGTGCTGAAATATTATCATTGGCATGCAAGGACCCGGGGTGCCATGTGCAATGAATCGTTTGTTCCTGGTGATAGATTTCATTATGTCTGTGCTCAGATGGATCAATTCAGGAAATGCAGGAAAAACGCTAAACTGTGGAACAAGGTGAATCTCCAAATTCTGTTCAAACATTCCGAATTTATTGTTTCTTTATTACAGCCAAGAATGATGGGACTTTGATTTTATTCTAGACGTGTTTATGTACAGAATATTGTGATATGTTATGTTGTATTATATTCTGTTTGTTTTTACAATAAAATTATCCATATTCAATATAGGAGCCCCCAGGTTTGGGGAGGACTGGGTACCCCTGTGGGCAGTCCAATGGACCTCTGCCAGTTGTGCCCAGTAGTTTAGCAGCACTCAGGATTGCTTACAATGGAGAAGCGGCTTTGCTTGTATAGACACAAATTAATTAGCAAGTTATACATGTGATCTATCTGTGCATTTATATGTTTCTCTTTGGCTCTTCACTCTAGACACGGGCCAAGAAAGGACCTTGCTGGCATTTTTGCCATGGCAGCCATGTGAGCATTTATTAATCACTAAGACATCTTAATGACAGGAAGGTCACATTCAGCTACGCTGACACCAAATTACTGGGACAATAAACTGCCCTAAAGTGGTGCTAAATCTAACCGAGAGCTCTAATGACCGCCATACATACACAAAGAGAGAAAACCTGCCTCCTGTAATATAATGAATTGCCATTACAGGAACGTCTACAGAAAATAGTGCTGGGGATAAATCAGAACGTCCCCACTCATGACATTTCCAAGTGTCACAGATCAAAAATACTCCGGCAGAGGTGAAGCATGACGTATTATA
>NC_092861.1:152337576-152357587 GCF_032062135.1 Pyxicephalus adspersus | reverse complement strand
CTGGTTCAGGGAACATTCAGTATTTGGGCCCCCAAACACAAACTAATGTTGACAACTGTATAAGCCCCCTATGTACATTAACAATGGGCTTACAATCAAAGGTTGCCAATGTATTTTTGGTCCGTAAGCCTGTTTGTAACCTTTGAATTAGCCCCACCCCTGATAACCTCCAGCCAATAGAAATGCTGCCAGTTGTGTACTTTACCAACCAAATATTTATTGAATATGAATTTTATTTTGTTTTTATAGAATCTTAAGGAATGTTGGGTTAATTTGTTATGAATGAACAACATCACTTATTTTCTACCTCCACAAACTAAAGTGAAAAGTTGTTTTTCTACTTTAGTTTTATTTTTTCCTGGCTGTATAGTTGATATTTTCTGGTATTTCCAGAATTAAATTAAAACTACCATTATCATAATACATGATTACATGGCGCTGGGGGCTACAGACGGGGCTGTGATAATAACAGGAGATGAATGGCCCATCATAAGCAGCCAACGGCAGCACTGAAAATAATGAAAAGGAAATATAAAGAATATTAAACTGCAATTCCCGACCGGAATCAATCATTTCATTTGGAGTTTGTAGGAGCGGAGATCCTCCACGTTGTATATAAAAGGAGATCCGTGGCTTTGGACTGCTGACAGATCCTGCGGTTCTCTGATATTAATTTATAAAAGAAAAAGAGACAAATGAATGGGTATAACTGGAAGTATTTGCTGTGATTTCACTCGGTTAACATTTCCAATGAGAAGAACAGAAAAATCCAGCTAGGAATAAATCCGGTCCGATCAGTTGTGAAATCTGCCTGGATTCAGAATTTAGAGAATTTGGATTTTTTTGAGAAATTTTCGAAATGAATATTTTGGTGAAATTCACTAGAAATAAGTTTCTTAGCCAAATCTCGGTCAGCATGGGGCCGGTCTGAATCCATTGTTCTGCTCTGTTTACCTGTTATATTCTTGTTGGTCCTACAATTACTGCTTAGCTTCACGAACGATGAAACAGATTACTAATTCAGGATCGGTTGATTTAATGAATGTCAATGCTCTGCACTGGCGGTAAGCAAAGTACTCCATTGGGGAGCATCAGGTCCACCTGTGTAATGAAAACTTACTCCAACATGACACTGGAGGGTGGACGAGAGAGCCCCTGGATGGCACACCTGGGAAATTCTGGCCCAGTAATCCATTGGGTCGACATTTACTTCAATTGCCAGTCTTGTGGTAAGAGAAAAATGAGAAAAATGTGAATATAAAAAAATGGCGGCTGCACTGATGTTATGACATTGGCTCCTGACCTCCGCAAAAGGTGGACACAGGTGTGACTCTCATTGGATGATCCTGAGTTTGGACACTTTACATTGCATCTAGGATTTCAAGGGTAGAAAAGCTCTGATCTGAATTCAAAACAACCCTGATTGGAACTGTCTATCCACCACTAGTGACATCTAGTGGTAAAAAGGAATTCCTGCAGGAAATAGCTTTGGGTTGGATCTGAGTATTGCAGTAAAAGCTCCTTTTCTTTCAACATACAATTCATTTTTTTTACTTCAATTGCTAGTCTTGTGGCAGCAATAAGAAAAATGTGAATAACTGTCCCAATATTGTCAGCTTCAAGCTTTGTCCCTAACCCAAAAAATATTGGCAGCTACACTGATGTTATGACATTGCCTCCTGACCTCCCCAAAAGGTAGACACAGGTGTGCCTCCTATTGGATGATCCTGAGTTTGGACACATTACATTGCATCTAGGATTTCAAGGGAGGAAAAGCTCTGATTTGAATTGGAAACAACTCTGATTGGAACTATCTATCCACCACTAGTGACATCTAGTGGTAAAAAGGAATTCCTGCAGGAAATAGCTTTGGGTTGGATCTGAGTATTGCAGTAAAAGCTGATTTTCTTTCAACATACAATTCATTTTTTTTAAAAACTGGAACTTTGCTTTCGGTTATCTTTCATGAAAGTTGCAGACCAGAAACTCATTAGCTAAAACAAAGTTGATTGATACCAGCAGCTCTTATATTACTATTCATACTGATAGAGAAGAGCAAATGTACCCAGATTTTATTTAATCAATGGTTGGCTGGAGAAAAGTCTGCAGTATGTATATATTTATATAATATTGAATGGTCAAATTCAAGGAGAACTTCACTTAGGTCAAATTTCGACTCTCATCGGTGTTCACTGGTTTCCATTAAAGCTAATTGAGCTTGTCTAAATTCTGATTCCATTTCCTGATCTACAAATGCTCACTTAGTAAAAGCATTTATAGAGAATTTACAGGGAATGTATAGAGAATACAATCAATTAGATACGAAGCAACAAGAAAATGAAAATGTGAAAGCCACACGAAGAATTACCTTCCATTAGATGGGAACTCAGAAAGTACTCGCTGAAATGACAGCTAAGTTTCACTTTTAAGTGCATTGTTTTTGTACGCAAAATAAAATAACAAATTCAGGAGGATTTCATGTCGTGGAGGCGAATGTGTAATTAACACAAGTTCCATATTTTGCATCCATACAGCAAGATGTTGGTTCTTCAAGTACCATCAAAGTATCCTTAATAATGGCAATTATGTGCTTGTTAGAGCCCAGGGACGGAGAGGGGGAACTGAGACTGTTCCCATAATACGGAAGATGAAGAGGAAAAGGAAATGTTCTAAATGCATGTTTTTCATTAACTAGTTAACCACTTTCACATTTAGGTAAGGGGCCCATTAATTTAGTAATAACTAAATTACTAATGATACTTTAGGGAGACATATACTGGATTGTTGGAACCCAAGGCACGAGGGTTTGTTTTGGTGAAATAGTCATTTCTATATAGTCCAATGGCAGAACAGTCCAAGTAGTCAAAAATATTTTTTTTCAGTTCAACATTTATATTTTCGGTATAAATCATAGAAAAAAGAAATGCCTTAAAACGCCCTTTTCTCCTAGTTATAGCAGACCTATTAGCACATTTTTTTTACTTAAAATAAAATGGTGGCTAACCTTTTTATATAGAAATATATATATATATATATATATATATATATATGAAGAAAAAAATGTGTTTTTTAATAATACTTTTAAAAAAATTTAAGGGGGGACTCCTCCCCTTTCTGTCTTTACTGCTATGGGGGTAAAGACTGAGTAGGAACCCCGGAGCCTCCTGGCATAGATAGGTCAGGTATCCCAGAAAGCTTCGGGCTGCTCCTTCTCCTGGGGAGCATGTCTGGAAGGGGCTTTCATTTAATGTAAAAAAAATTGCCCATCTCTCGCACCCCCAGAGGAACGTTGCACGAATTTGTGCCTGGTAACATTAGCAGAAGAACGAAGAAGATATTGGTGCCGGGGTGCAGCCCGTGTCACATAACTACTGTAACAGAAAAGTGGATGCAAAACTATTATGGATACTACAATATAAATCTCTTAAACCCTCTCAAACCAAAATATTTACATTACCTGAATCTCCATCCTTATATATAAAACATTGGTTAGGTCTAAAATCCCTGATTAAAACTGTCCTGCACCTAGCCAGTTTTTCACTGCTGTATCATCCTCGGTATCCCAATTCTTGTTATAAAGCCCCAGCCTGTACTATTTGTCTCTAATACTTTTAGGCCTAACCTTGCGCATGAAAATTTCCTTGCTGCTAGCCAAATTTAAACTATTGTATCACCTGTGGTCTATGTCTCTACTACATTTTAACCAATCGGGACTGATTTACCAAAATAAATTGGGCCGTTCACTTACCAGGGTTAATTATCATCTTGCATGGAATACTTTGCATAGTGAAAATAATCGCTTTGTAAAGAATATCCAGTCATGTGCAAAGAAATCTGAAGAAACTGAGTTTTTGCTTGCAGATGGTTGGGTTGTTGAAGTCAGCAGAGCTTCATCACATTCACTAGAATATCTCTTGCCAGGAAAAATTCTCTTAGCTATGTGAACAACATAAATTCCTTTAGTAAATCAATCTGCATTATCGCTGATTAGTCCTGTCCTGCTATTGGCACTGCTCCATCTGTCCCAGTATCTTGTGATAAATCCACAGCCTGTTCTCCATGTCTGGTAAATTTAGACCTGGCCTTGCTAATAAAATTGTCCCGCCGCTGACCATTTCTTCACTGCTGTATCATCTCTTTGGGTGGTGGAATGTGTAAGATCCAAATGAAGGTGGATTTGGCTGAAGGAAGTGATATGTCTGTTGAGTTTTTTACACCAAAGGATAACTGGATTAGGTACTTTCTGGACTGGAGCACCGACATGGACAGCACTTATTGCTTCTGATCATTGCTAGAACAGCTCCTAATAGCAACTCCGCTACACAGACCAGGACCTGGAAATCAGCTATGTGGTCATGTATGCATTGTGGTGGACTCTAGGATGTGGAGGAAAATGTGTTCCAGGTTCCTAATAAGGCATGAACAATATTGAAGATATTTATTTGTTAAACGCCTTTCTATGCTTCAGATTTCAGCATTTCTTCCATCAGCTTTGCTTCCTCCTGATTCCACTGATTTTATGCGGTCTGTTTGCAGTAAGGATACATTTGTATAGCAATATAAACATCGTCTGCTGTTGGGAACATTGCACAGACCTTTTCCTTACAACCGGCACTCGGGAAGTTGATGGAACAGAACTTATGAGGCTAAACAACGGCATTTACTGCAAAGCAAACATATGTATGTGATGGAGCTGCCGTCAGTCTTCGCAGATGTCTTCGTCATTCGTCATCTCCATGAAGAGGACCTTGTGGCCCTTCCGGCTGGCAATGTGCAGTTGATGGAGGTTCTAATTAACAAAAGCAGTAAGGAATTCCATTAACTAGACCCAATAAATAGAGACGATTTCACTTTACGAGGCTGATGAATATTTTGGCGCTCACGGCCGCCGTCCTGAACTTCAGTGCCGTATTATTGGAGCTGTAAAAACGAGTTCACTTCCCTGCAATGAGAATGGCAGAATGTATGGAATGTGATTACCAGTCCAGATATAAAGAACGAAAGAACGGTGAAACATAACTTATACACTCATTTACCAAGGGAGCCATACTGAAACTATTTCACTGCTCTGCCGTTATCATAAGGCTTCCAATGCCGCACGTCTTGGGGAAATGTAGAGGCACTCATTGAAGAAAACCAATGAATTGGGATTATTTACTGATGTGAGTTTGGAATACCGATAACACTTTTATCACGGTTCTCTCTAGGCCAATTTTCCTAATTGTTTTCCGGTTGAAGTCTGTGAAGTTTAGTACAGGACGGAACAGTGAAACTTTTTTTTTCCATCCAGCGTTTCACCACTGTGTAGGGGAACTCCAAAGGCTTTGGGTCACTTTTGCATGCCATACCCTAGGCAAAAAAAAGATTGCAACTTTCTAGTTCTCCGCTGAAGAATTTTGTTGGTACATTTGAATTATTGCTGAACAGTTAATTCTCTAATCAGTGAGATCCCACCCAATAGCACCTGTGCACCAACTATTGTAGCAAGGTGAGAAATTTAAGGCTAGTTGTGAAGGTGATTTCCTCAATTTCACTGGAAAAGAAGATAATGGGCCTGGATAACCATGTAAGTGTTGTGCTGTAGAATTGCAGCTCTTTATTTTGGATCCAGGCCCAGAGTGTCCTGGAAGGAACGGGGGAGTTGCAGCCTGAAGCCAGGTGGAAAGGCTTTGTGTAGCCTGTATGCTCGGAGAGCCCAGAGGGTCAAAGTTTGCCCCTCCAGCTTAAATCAGGAAGATGTTCCAGGTCAATTAACCAAAAGATGTTCAAAGACTTACAGTTGGTTTTATTCATAAATCAGCCACAGGCTATAGAAAGGTCTATTCCCAGCCAGCATGCAGCAAAGAAGAACCCTTGATTTGTATGTGAAAGCAGTGATGTCTATAATGAAGTCTGACATGAGGTCTATAGGTCTGGGTTCAGTACAGTGCTTGCTCCCTGCTGATTGCAAATCTAATGGTCAGACAGTAGTCAGATCTATGCTGAGAGGCAACTGCTTCCAAAAGTGCAAGGGACCTTCTCTGCTGCATGCTGGCAGACAACAGGCTTACACTACTCAGATAATATTAAGCATATCAGACCTGTTTTTAATTTCTTTTGATAGCTTTTCTCCTAATAAATATTAATAAAGGAAAAGTAATGTATCTTCTTGTAACTTTGTGTTATACTGTGATTGTAGCATTGAATCATAATTGAACAATTTTTTTCTCCTTATTCACACTTTCCACAGCTGCAGATGTAAATCATTATTTTAATTAAAATGCTCATTAATGCAACTTTAAGGGTCCAGAACATATTTTGGAATAAATCGGCATGAGTGTTTCAAAAGAAAATATTTGCAGATACAATTAAAAATTCTGGAAGAGGCAAACGTGACGTGTGTGGGTAAAGTGAGATCACTTCTTACAAAGGCTGCACAATGTCATCCCAATCTCTCTGATTATTTATCTTGTTATCTCGGAATAAATATCACCGTCTCCATGCCAGCGCCTTTATTAGGCTGTGACATTGAGTAAGCGGAATAGTTACAGGGCAATGATATTTATTTGACTCCAGAAAACCAATTTTGTAAACAGCGCCGCAGCAGAAACAAGTCGGGGAGAAGGAAGTATGAGCATTATGTCCTCATGTACAAACAAGTTATCTGCAACTTTTAACTTAGTTTTATGGTAACAGAAATGGCGTGTGATATGATGCAATGTAGGAGGAAGTGATATTTGTAATATTTGTAGCGGCTCCCACATTCATCCTCTCATCCAGCAAGCCTGGGATTTTCAGGTCACTTCTTGCTGCATTGATCGCCCAGTAATCGGTTTCCATATCTCAGACTGAGAACAGCAGAGCGACACATTTATAACTGCGGAGGAAGCAAGCAACAAGCTCTCCAAAATCTGCCTGGCTTGCAAAATGGAGATTTTTAATTTTTTTAAAACAGGATGTATATAGCGCCAACATATTACGCAGCGCTGTACATATAAATAGGGTCTGCCAATGACAGACAGATACAGACATTGACACGGGAGGAGGAGGGGACCCTGCCCTGAAGAGCTTACAATCTAGGAGGTGGGGGAAGTATCACACAATAGGAGGGGGATATGGAATGGTGGGAAGTAGAGAGGGTTTAGGAGACAGAAGAAGACGGGTAGGTGAGGGGGAAGCGTTGGGTTTTGAGGGCTCTTTTAAATGAGCAGAAAGTAGGAGCAAGCCGAATAGGACGAGGAGACCATTCCAGAGAGTTGGGGCAGCTCTAGAAAAGTTTCTATCTTCGTCTGTCTTCTTCCCGCTTCTGCCTAAATCACCCGACCTTGCGCTGTGTAGACAGGAGACCGGGTGAAATAAATGAAAAAAAAACAAAAGTGTCAATATTACTGCCCTTGTGTGAGATCAGCACTTTTTTGGGGGGAAAGGCTACTTGTTCTGCACATTCCGGATCTCAAGCATGGGACTAGTGAAGTATGTATCCCAGGAGGCTGTGGGTTTCCTATTCATTCTTACTGCCGTGGCAGTAAAAAGGAAGGGGAGGGGCTTCCTCTTCTAAGAAATAAAAATAGACATTTTTTTCATATAAAGGGTTATTCATTGTGCTTATTTAATGTTTACCATGTTATGATCCCCTTCCCGTTACATGGTTGTACTTTTCACACCCAGTCACTGGGTTTGTGTATAAGTTGAAAATCTCTCCTAATATGATTTTGACTATTATTAGTATCCAGTATTTATATAGCGCCGACATATTACTTAGCGCTGTACAAAGTCCATGGTCATGTGACTAGCTGTCCCTCAAAGGAGCTCACAATCTAATGTCCCTACCATAGTCATATGTCATTATACAGTCTAAGGTCAACTGGATGTTTTTGGGATAAGTACCCGGAGGAAACCCACACAAACACGGGGGGACCTGCAAACTCCATGCAGATAGAGTCCTGGCTGAGATTCCAAACTGGGACCTAGCGCTGCAAAGGCCGGAGTGCTAACCACTGAGCCACCCTGCTGACCATACTTATCCTATCAGCAGAAAATACTCACTGTCCTAGTGACTCCATTCCCCCTATTCTGTGCCTTATGATTAAATAATATCCTATGTAATATAAAGCTGAATATTGACTTTTGAATATTGAATATTGACCAAATGTAATTCTGTGTGTATAGTTGTGACAGGTACTCTTGAATTTCATTTTTTTCTTTCTTAACCATAATATAAATGTATTGTTCTGTTTCAGAGTGCAGCCGTGTCTCTATCGGACACAATGCAGAAATGGAGAGAATACAGAGAGCAATGTCTGAACACCTTGCACCACGCTCCGCCCACCCTGACAGGTAGGTGGCATAGCCATAAATATGGCTGCTCAGTGGATATTTTCTCTTTGATAAGACATATGTTGTTATACGTTATTATTTAATATTATTCAAATATGAAAAATGTTTTTTAATAATATTATCTTGTTGTTGACCTTGGACATGAGCACACCGAATGTCTTTAATGTTATCTATTCTCCCCCCCCTTTAATTTGCTGGCAATTCCTGGCTGTCAAAATGACAGCAGAAAGTTGTGCTGTAAAAACAGAAACCGCAGAGACTGTGAATTTCAAACAACGCAGTGTTTATGAATATAGAGAGATACAAAGTAACATTAATGCTTTTGTATTCAATCCAATTCATTTATCTAAAGAGATTAGTTTGGACCAACATAAAATATTAATTAAAGCCGTACAAGTAAAATAACAACAGAATTTTATTTTTTCTCTTTACCCCTTTATCTGCCCTTATCTAATCAGCCCTAATTACCAGCAACATCTCCCCTTTTCACATAGGTATTATTGTACTGATTATTTTGTTTCACCTATTTCTGTATATTTTTATGATTTCAATCATTAATGTTTATTTTTTTTACTTTTCTTTGTTTTATTTATCATTTTTATTGTGTCACTTGGGGAAAAAATCTTTATTAACCAGCAAATAACTTTAAATCATATATCCTTGATCATTTCAAACAGAATAAAATCTTTACTTTTCATCATTATTAACTAAGATTAAAATAGAAAAAGTAAAAAAGAATCATTGGTCCTGATTTATTAAAGCTCTCCAAGCTCTCCAAGAGGATACACGTTCATCAGTAAAGCTGGGTGATCCAGCAAACCTGGAATGGATTTCTATTGTCTATAGTCATTTGCTAGCAAATGTTTCGAATCGTGGACCAGATCCATTCCAGGTTTGTTGGATCACCCAGCTTCACTGATGAACGTGTATCCTCTTGGAGAGCTAGGAGAGCTTTAATAAATAAGGCCCTATGTCTCAATGCCACAAAACTCTATATTTTATTTATCGGTAATCAAGTTGAAATACACTAGGTCTGATTTATTTAAGCTCTCCAAGACTGGAGAAGATAAACTATTATTGGAGAGTCTGAGTGATCCAGCAAACCTGAAATAGATCTGCTCCAGGATTGAAAATATTTGCAAACTACCAGCAAATGATTTTTAAGAAATCCATTCCAGGTTTGCTGGATCACCCATATTCTCCCATGATAATCTATCTTCTCCAGTCTTGGAGAGTTTTAATAATTCACTTCTAATGTATTGATTATTATGTATCAAATTCAATCAACTGTGACTCTTATCGGCTGCGATCCCACCTACATATCCAGATAAAAGCACCCCCAGCTGACCTCCAATGACTTACTAATGACTTCTTCGCCTATAATCCTCATAATAACTCCTTTAGAGCTGCCCCCATTCTCTGGAACTGGCAGAGAATATAATTGTGCCTCTTTATTGTCACACAGCCTCCATTTATTGTACAATATAACATCACAACAACTAACTTCTATATTCATCAAAATAATATTCTATACATTGCAAATCACTCATTACTGTCTATTCATATAAGTGAACATTCACACAAACACTGATTCATCTCTGCCCTTGTATCTTACTTAACGCTGCTTACACTCAGCCTTTCATGGTTGTACAATAATACTGGAAGGGTGAAGGTGAATGCATTACATGGAAGAGCATTCGCATTATCGGAGGACATGATGGAGGTAAAACATCCAATCTGATTAACTGCTTCCTGCCTGCAATCTGCAAGAAATGTTCTCCCGATGAGGTCCTGGCAGCTCTGATCATAAGGAATCAATCAAACTGGTAATGAAGGGGCACCCCAAATCCTTATTCACGCCTCTGGTGCAGTAAGTGAGGATAAGTTTCCAAAGTGTGAGGATAGGAGGAGCTAAACAATTTCTTATTTTCACAAAATAAAAGAGAGGTTTCACTTAGCTCAGTCTGGTAGTACTCTGCAAAGATATTCTGCTAAGTGAAACTTCTTCTTTGTGAAAACCCTTTGACATCATTTTACAATCCCTGTCTAAGAATTTCTCCTAACGTTCCTTGCAGATCCCCGAGGAAGCCGAATGGCGAAACGCGTCGGGTTAAAAGACGTTACTATGAGTCTGTTTTTGTCTTGAGGGTTATCTATGTCTAATAATAATGTCCTGATTCACAGTTTAACTCTTTTAGGACTGACCTATTATTTCTGTTCACTTATATACTAACAAAGTCAGTGTGTCCTATATAATGTGAAATATAATACACACAATGTATGTTTATTTTCCAGAGAAACCCAGACTGTCCTTTCTTTCTTCATTTTTTGTATCTAAAATTTGGGTATTATTACACAGTATTTAAATAGCAGCAACATATTATGCAGCGCTGTACAAAGTCCATAGTCATGTGACCAGCTGTCCCTCATAGGAGCTCACAATCTAATGTCCCTACCACAGTCATATGTCATTATTACAGTCTAAGGTCAATGTTGGGGGGAAGTCAATTAACTTACCTGCATGTTTTTGGGATGTGAGAGGAAATCCATGCAAACACCCGGAGATCCTGCAAACTCCATGCAGATAGTGTCCTGGCTGGGATTCGAACCTAGGACCCAGCACTGCAAAGACCAGAGTGCTAACCACTGAGCCACCGTGCTGCCCACCGCATAGCTGTAAGACCTATGTTGGCAGAACTATGAGTATTTTAAAAAGTAGAGAATAGCTAGGTTCCTTTCGGTACTTTGCTTGAACCGGGGTCAGGGTATTCCTGAGGTCCCCTTCCTAGAGTGCAAAAAGCGATAAGTAAAAATGATGAAGTCCTCAGGTTTGCAGCCAGAGGGAATTATTTATAGTGGTCAGCAGTAGCCGGCCCTCTGTTTCTTTTTGGAAAGGTCCTCATTTGAAAGCCAACAAATTTTCCTGTGTTTAATGTTTCTTCAGCATTACTGATATTCAAGCCAGAGCTGTCCCCTGCAGTATTTCCTTTTCATGACAGGGCTAATCATACAAGTGCAGGCCCACCCCTTGGCAGGTCAAAGGGCCGCCTCCCAGGGGCCATCACCTTGGCATTGTTTAATCACAGATGCAGAAAATGGCGCTGATGTCACCTCAGCCATCAGTGCCCAGTCTTTGCCCCATGGTGCTCAGCATGGCTCCTGCTTATTACCCCGTTTCTTCCTTTCTGCATAACATTTCCGTCTCATACTGTGCGCGCTCATTATTCACAATTTGCATGTCAGTGCTGTTGGCTGTTAGTGAATTACTCTTTTCAAAGCAGCGGTTGGTGATCACAGGGCTAGGTCAACCTACACGTATACTGTATAATAGGAACAATAATGTTATTTATTTTTGTCAGTATTTATTTGGCCGTATTTTTGCTCTACAGATTATTAAAGAGTAGTAAAGAAGTATTCCGCTGTGCCAATAAGTGGGGAGTTTAACAGAACACATTAAGTCTATTTGGTTGGATTTTATTGTTAAATCTTATTAAAACCCAATATCAAGAATGTAAAATATTGCAGCTTGCCAGTACTTGGATGTAATGTTAGGACTGCAGACCTCTCCCCCCTCATCTGTATAACATGGAGGAGTTTGTAAAGGTTCTGAAGAAAATTGGGAATAATTCATTTTATAACAGTCAGCATAAAAGGAAAGTATAAAAAGTTACTTGTTCAGGTGTTTGTATACTTTATACGAGGTGTGTCTAGGAAATAATGAGACGTGTTTCTATCACAAAGCAGTGAGATGATTCTGATCTCTCGCCATGAATGTGTAAACGTCTCCAAACACGCAGAACAAACCCCGGCACTCTCTGTGTTTAGTTTGTCAGTCACTGTTTAATTTCTTTGTGTTTCACCTCATGTGCGGAAATCATGAGAATGATAAAAGTTGAGCAATGAGACAATTAGAAATTTTTAGTAGAATTTCACATCAGAGATAAAAGAGGAAATTTGCGCTGACATTCTGCAGCAACTTGAGGTGGAGCCGAACCTTTTCCATAAAGTCATCACTTGGTGCCGAAATTTCTGTGACCGACAAACACATTACTACGCTGGAACATCCTCCATATTCACCAGATTTGGTGCCTGGGGACTTTTTCTTTTTCCTAAATTGAAATGGGTGAATAAAGGAACTCGCTTTGTGTAAATGGATTCAGGAAAGAAAAAACATCAGAAACTGATCGGCTCCTCACCTTCCACCAGTGGGAAACAAGACGGCATCCATGCTTCATTGTGATTGGAGATAATATTGAAGGGGAACAAGTTATACAATTGTCTTATCAATAAATAAAAGTTATAATATCAGTGTCATTATTTCATAGACCTCGTACAATTAGTTGTACAGATGTTGCCATATTTACACAAACATTGCTAATAACAGTTTTCTATTCAAAGGACTAAATGTTTTTCTTTCTTCTGAGTTAAGGTTTTTAGGTTTATATTTTCTTAGGGTCACATTTATTAAGTATTATTCCTTGGGGTTTCAGTGTACTTTAACAAATGTTTACTCAATCCTTCATGAACCCAACTGAGGCTCATTTCCCTATCTGTTAATTGTAAGCTCTTCAGGTCAGGGTCCTCTCCTCCTCCTGTGTCACTGTCTGTATCTGTCTGGCCACCAAAGAACATTCTATTTTGCAGCGTTTGTTCAGCAGCAATGTTCACATTCACCTCGATTTGTACCCCTTGCACAGCTCCAACAAGCTTGGCTGCTTCATAGAAAGTCATTGCAAACCATTCCAGACATTTAAAGATATTTTCGGCTCAGCCTTCCCTTCCAAAGTGGATTGTGACAATTTGATGAAAGGTCGGATGAACTCCAGGCATATCATTGGATTATAGAGATTCTTTCTGTATTCCTCTGTACATCACCCCTACAAGACTGACAGCTCTGTTATCTCCGTAGTGGCTGAGGTTTGTTTTTCCAAACTACAAATCCCCCAGAGAAACCCTGCTGAGATATTCTGAGGATATCATACAAAGTTATGATGTCAGAGACATGCCATGGCAGTAATAAGTGGAAAACGCTGACTTGGCCACTATAGGCAAATCCCCCTCCTCCATCCTCTGCTGGAAATGCCTATTTTGGCAACATTCTATAAACACCTCTCATCTCTGTGTGAAAGCAGTGGCCTCTCTGCTACAGTCAGATATGCCCTCTGCTTTGCCATAACCACAGTGATGCAATTAGCAGGGAGTGTGAGCATTGCCATTATTTACAATAAAGCAATGGTTTGTCTTCATTTATTAGGAGTTTAGAATCCCCCTTAATGTTGGCAGTTGCCCTGTACACAGAGGCTCTCTAGCACCCCCTATTGACATATAGGAGAATTGCTCAGTGTTTGTTAACTTTGGCACTCGGTAATATAATGCATTTTGGGGAGTTTTCATTGCAAAAAGGAGACCTGGAAGATCAAAACCCATCAGCTAAGCACATACTTTAACAACAGTCTTCCCATTGGATTATATGTCCATTTAACATTTATATGCATCCTATTTTATGTAAAGGACTGTTTGATGGGCACCCAAAAGCGCTGAGGCTGCTGGGTTTGATGTCAGTACCCCAGCCCATTATCCCCTTTGCTTCCTCCCATACAAGGTTATGTAGAGAAATGAGAGAAGGGAGCTGGGTCAGCACAGACAGTAATAGGACATTGCTAATAGACATACAAGCAGGAAAGAGTGCTAGATCAGCTAGGGACTGCACATTGCAGGAGAATAAAAAGGAATCATTATAGAAAGTAAAAACATTGCCAGCATCTTAAAAAACTTTTCTGTGCAGTTTTATTAAGTTAGGTAAGTTGGTGACGGGATCTCTTTAGGAACATAGCTTTTGTTAGTATTCCTATGGCCATGCTTCTACGGTCATCTAAAGGTTTTATGGAATAGACAGAGGAATGGGACGAGCGGACGAGGATACACCATGGGAAATATCTGCTCCCACAATAGGGATCATTTGCCTTCATTTTAATGGATCCAATCCAAAGCCCAATACACGATGGCCAGAAATAAGGAAACCTTCCAGAAAAGCCAACAACTGTTCATTGAAGATGTTTATTATGGCATTTTGTTTCTACTGTAACAGAAGGAAAATATGTCACTAAGGAGGCGTAGGAAGTGCTGCAAGGTACTAAGCTCAATATTCACCTTGTGATGGATGAATGTTTAAGTGAATTTTGCAGCAAAAAGTGGAGCTGCACCTGAATGCGGCTGTAATAAAACAGCTGGAAGACTCAGAAATAGATATTCCCAGAATCACCCGATATAAGCCGGGGTTCCTTCCTACAACCCCTTCACTGCAGGACACAGAATTGCCATGGGGGGGCTATTTGTAGGCAAATGTTTTGAATCCTGGACCATTCCAGGTTTGCTGGATCACCCAGCTTCACTAATGAAAGTATATCCTCTCCAGTCTTGGAGAACTTTAATAAATCAGGGGCGATGTGAAGACATCAATAACCCACTCATAAACAGGAGCTATAGGCAAAGGTTAAGGTATGTATGGATAACTGCTTTTCTGTTCCCCCATAGATAATTTAGGCATTTAGCAGTTGCAGTGCTGACCCAACAGCAAATCATCAGACGGTAACTTAATACAAAAAAAAAACATGCAAACTGGTCGAAGCTTTCAGTTGTTGTTCAAGCAAAATATTGCCTGACATCGATTGTTCGTCCTACTTTAGGTTTCACAGATTGGATTAACTACACAATGATTTCAGAGATAAAAGGAAATAGCTGTAGTACAGTGTAAAAGCACATGAACCCATAAAACAGATATTCCACCCTTCACTTTGCTTCTATGCACTGTTTTATACATTTATCAACTTGACATAAAAAAGAACCAGCAAATGGGACTTTAAAGGTATGCACATTAAAATATCAATTTACACGTTAATCAATAAAAAATCACATTTACAAAAATATACACAATGTTAAACAGTGACCATTAAAATAACTGTTCTTCCTAATAATCACTGTTTTCCAATATGTTTCACACTTTATGCTTTATCAGCACAAACATCACATGTTTGTGTTAGAATATACAAACCCGCATTCCTAACATCTTAACAATGTTACATATATATAAATGCAAACATGTCCAAACACATGTAATAACTGACATAGTACATCAGTCATTGTCCAGCTTTGGTCGCAGTCCTGTAAAAGCATCAAAGCCACACACAGGGAGGGAAAGCAAAGCCATGAATTGCAGTATAAGACCTTATTTAATGTACAGCTCTGCGTAATATGTTGGCGCTATATAAATCCTGTTTATTAATATTAATAATAATAATAATAATAATAATAAAGACCTTGGATAAGCATGCACACAGGGAGCATACACCATCCTGCATCAGGCAATATAAGTAACTAAGAATTGCATAATAAATGACAAAATAATAGTCAAATACACCCTGAAATGCATTGGGTACACAGTGATTATTAAAAACATGGTTATTGTAATGGTCACATCCTTTATATTGTGTAAATGTTTGTAACTTTTTATTTTTGTTGACGAAAGTGTAAATGTATGTTTTAATGTGCAGACATTTTTCTGGTCCTTTTCCATGTCAGTGTTACAAAGGGATGTAGTACTTTATGTCTTATGCTACTATTAGAATTTGCTTTGTTGAATTTTGGATTTAGTTTGGCTTTGAAGGAAATAGCTGTTTGGTTATTTTTGGTTCCCATCATCTCATCTGGCTGCCAGGAGCTTCCCAAACCATTCTGAACAATATCACTTATTGCTCTGTAGACATTTGAATTTTTTATCATTAATATTGTCTGATTTTCTAACATTTGTAATCCTGCCAACATCCTCGACATACATTAAAGAATACAAAAGCAAAGAAATACGGGACTTTAACAGCAGTGGATATTGTAAAAAATTATAATAATAACCTGACATTGCCTAATACAAAGCATCCTGAAACTTTCACTTTAGGCTATGGGGAGAAATCCATGGGATCAAAATGTGAAGTTTGTTTAGTTAAACACCTGGATAGAAAGTCTGGAGATCCGAGATGAACAGTTCAAGGCCCTTCCTGAGACCATATTCCAGGCTTTCATTACAACAACAGCATACATTCTATAATTATTATTATTATTTTTCAAAAGAATTGATATAGCGCCAACATATTACACAGCGCTGTACACTAATTAGAGGTTGCAAAGACAAACGAATACAGACAGTGACACAGGAGGAGGAGAGGACCCGAAGAGCTTACAATCTAGAAGGTGGGGGAAGTATCACACATACTTAAAGGCATGTTTAAAGATAAGCGGACAAGACATAAAAGAAAGGTGATAGAGGGTGCGAAGGAGACCGGGTTTCGGGACGCACGCTACTATACGTGAACCCAGGTGTATAGGAAAACACCCCCGAATTGGACTAAGGATTTATGAATCTAGTTAGGACTAGAATCGGATATAGTAAGTGAGTGAGTGAGGTATCAAAATCTCTCGGGAGATAATGTTCGATCCACGGACCCCAAGTCCATCCAAAAATTTGCACACAATTCAGGAGTCTGGCTTCCATATTCTTATTATTCATATACGACGTTACTTTCCTCATCACCTGTGCCACCGTAGGTGTTCGAGACCACCAGGACTTAGCCAGAGTCTGCTTCATGGCTGTGAACCCAAATAAGTTTAAATTGGTACTTTTAGGAAACTTTTTGGGGGTGTAAAAGTTAAAGTGCCTCAAAGGGGTCCTTGCAAATCCCCCTGCACAAGAGCATATAGATAAATTGGTAAACTATCCAGAATCTCTTAATTATAGGGCACTGCCACCTATACAGGAGTTCCCTTATTTCTATAATGACTTTCTATATTTCTTACTTTACACCTCTAAAAATGAAAAAAGATTTTTTTTCTCTGAATCTGTCAGCAAAAAGAAAAGAGCTGATCAGCCAAAACTCCCCACGTTCCAGGATTGTGCCGTGGTTTTTATATAAATGATTCTGTCTGCAGAAACATCGATTTACACACTGATACTTTAACATACCAAAGTTAAAACAAAATCTAATGCAAGTGGACTGGTACTGTAAAATCCAGAATACTAAGAGTTAAGGGAGAATTCCAACATAAAGCTGAACTCTGAAATAAGAATATTTTGTCTAAATTAAATTGCTTAGATTGTAAGCTCCTCTGCGCAGGGTCCTCTCCTCCTCCTGTGTCTGTATGTGCCAAATGTTTTCAATCTTGGACTAGATCCTTTAAAGGTTTCCTGAATCACCCAGGTTTTCCAATTATAGTCTATCGTCTCCAGTCTAGAGGAATTTATTAAAATCTGACCCAATGGGCCTGATTTATTAAAGCTCGCCAAGGCTGGAGAGGATTGATTTTCATAGTGAAGCTGGGTGATTCAGCAAACCTGGAATGGATCTGATCCAGGATTCAAAACATTTGCTAGCAAATAGCAATTTACTTTGAAGAAATCTCATCCAGGTTTTCTGGATCACCCAGGTTTACTGATGAAAGTGTATTTTCTCCAGTCTTTGTGAAGAATGTCACCCTTACAGATAACCAAAAACATCATTGGGGTCACTTACACTGACCTGAGAGGTGCAAACTGTTTTTGTTGGCTATGTAGGCAGTAAGGTGGCAGAAGACGCAGAGGACTATGGGAATTATAGCAATGACAGATCCCAAGCTTTATCCTCCTACACAGGATCATTACATGCTTGAGGATTGTGGAAACATAAAAAAGCAGCCATGATGGGTCAGAGATGGGATTCTAATACAAGGGATCTGTAGGGAAGGAACATCAATGAATATTAGATGTTGACTTGACTTGAATATTGCATTCTATTGTATGGAGGGTAGGAAAAATAAAAAACAAATTATACAGTAGGAAAATATTTCTTCCATATGGGAGGCCGTGATGTCCTGGTAATGAGAAACCAGAAAGATAGAGAAATGTTCAAACAATGAGGTTTTTTTGTAACTTATGGAGGATCACCTTGGAAGATACGATATCCCTAGAGTGCGTACAATCAATACATTAGATAGAAGGTTAAAGTATTGTATATTCTATCCTATGGAGGGTCATGTTAGAAAATATGATATCCTAGTGGTGATTGTAACCAGAAAGGTGGAGATAAGGGCAGGACGGTGGCTCAGTGGTAGTGTGTGACTGTGGGAGGACATTAGAGTGTCAGCTCCTCTGTACAGAGACTGATAGAGTACTGTAGATTGCTTCAGTATTTTCATATTGTGTATGTGAGCTGGGTTTGCGTGCAATATGTGAATAACACCTTGAGATCCGGGTTTAGCCATGACAAGGGTCCTCAGGATAATACTGTTACAGATGTGGATAGTCATATCTTTGTAGCAGAGACTTGTAACAGTTATTAGTAGTGTTGGTTGAATATCTCACTATTCGATTCGACAGCTATTCGAATAGTGAGAAATTGTCCGGGTGATCAAATGCCGAATTCGGACCCTATTGAAGTCAATGGTGCAAGAGTTCGGGGTTTTTTTTAGGGTCTTTTAAGAGGTGCAAGAGCAAAGTTTGCCCTTTACTAGTTGTATGTGTTGTTGGATAGAGTTTCTCTATCCAAGAACACAGGGCACTACAGGTAATGAATAGGGATAAGTCCCAATTCATCACCGATAGTGCCCGGAGATCCCGCAATGACAGGAGGATTCCCACGGCTGCACAGCTGGGGGTATCATAATGTCATTGTGGGAAAACCTGTAAAAAAAAGTTAATTAATAAAGCACAAACATTCAATAAATTACTTTAAAATTATTATTTTTTTAAACACATTTTTTACCCCAAATTTTTACCGTTGAATCCTGTGTTTTTCGGGTCGGGTCTATTTGAATTCGAACAGCCATATTCGGGTCAAATATAAGGAGAACCCAAACTCAAACACGAACACTAGTTATTAGTCTCCCTGCTTATTCTTCTATTAGCTGCATACATTGTATCTGCAATAATCTCTGGTGCACCATGACCACCAGCAGCTGCATGGATAGGATGTGGAGCTCCTGCAGAGGGCAAATTCTGTATCTCAAAATTCTGCAAATGTTATTCCCCCAGCTACAAATCATTGGAATCTCTGCTACACAAACTGTCCCTTGACGCAGCTGATTTCTTCCAATGTTAAGCGTCCATTCACACAGTAAAGCTCCTGACTTACCATAATACAGGTAATGCCCCAACAAATGTGCTTTGCTGTGCAGGGCTATTTATTTAGAATGACACCCAATGCAATATAAGTAGCAGACAATCCGGCTCAGAAAAGTTCCTATGCATTGGTTTGCATTAACAAATCTAGTGAACAGCCAGCCCATTCCAAATAAAAGAGCACAATCAGCATGAAAACCTCCCCTCTATATCACAGGTTAGGGTTGGGGCAATATTTCAGGGTATCATTGCTTTCTGGGTCTCTCTGTCTCGGTGACAACCATACACTGATTTTTATCCAGCTCTGATGAGGACAGGAAGTAAGGAAAGATATCCACAAAGGGTTCAGTGGTTGTAAGAAGAACGATTTCTTCCTCTGTTAAGAGTTTTATATCCGTGTTTGTATCCATAGATAGAGAAGATTTTGTACTAAAAGGGAGATCGTTCACCTTACTGAGAAAATTAATGGTTTGCTTCCATTGATTGTGATACGTGAAAGCCCCTGGGAACGGCAAATTAACACAAAATTGTATAAAGACCTTAAATTTTACATCG
>NC_092861.1:152335408-152336377 GCF_032062135.1 Pyxicephalus adspersus | reverse complement strand
TATTGGTTATTGTTTATTTGTTGACTGATCCTATATTTGCTCCATGATTAATGGGCTTTGTTCATTGGATAACATTCATTATTTCAGGAATCATTTGGATATGTTCTTTGCCGTTGGTGCTTCTTGTTATCCTCCCCGGCTGATCCTTATTTTGTGCCCCTTCACCCTTTTTCTGTTTTATTTCTTTGTTTCCTTGTGTCGGTTTTATTTCATATTTCACGGATAACATGATAAAAATTTAAGTTTAATAAAAAGATTTAAACAAAAAACATGAACCAGAGGAGCATGTGGCCTAGTCACAATATTGTGGATTTCACCTCACCCTAATCTGGCCGCCATTCCAAGAAGTAGACATTATAGGACGGAGGAACTGGAAGAAGGCTGGAAAACCTTTTATTGGAATTCATTCTCTGGAAGATCCTCTCTATACACCACAATTTGCCATCTCCATCCCTTAGTAGCCGGTAAGCTTCAAACAGAATCCCTCCAATTAGTTACATTTGGTGCTGACAACCCACGTGTTTCTGTTTTTGGTGATTTGGTGCTGACCTGGTCCCACTGTGGGATCACCCAGTACTTTTTGCAAGTCGAAGACAAGTAGAGATTTCATGTTGCTTTGGTTGTTAGGAATGAGTAATTGTAAGGATCTGGGCCCGTACCCCAATCTACCGTATTTTTTGCCGTATAAGACGCACTTTTTCTTCCCCAAAACTGGGGGGGAAAAGTTGGTGCGTCTTATACGACAAATACCGTGTTATAAAACAATTAAAATAGGATACTCACCCGATACCCGATCCTGTGTGTGTCTCCTCCTGGCTGCAGTGCAGAGCGAAAGAAGCCGGCAAACGCGCCCCTGCGATTCTGAACCAGGAAGCACGCTGCTGATCCCTGCCCTAACGGAGTTACCCGGCCGTACAGTGGAAAAAAAGGTAAGTGAACGGCACAGAGTGATCAGAAGGGGAATTTGAA
>NC_092861.1:152324720-152334499 GCF_032062135.1 Pyxicephalus adspersus | reverse complement strand
TATATATATATATAAATTGACATTTATAATAAAAGGAAACAAACACATTAATGTTTATGAGAGATTTTAGTGACTGGGTTTGGATGTATTTTTACTAGGGTTAAGCGAAGGAAATTTGTAATTTCGATCTTGCGGTGAATTGGGCCTTTCTCGCTTACAGAACATGGTCATGTTTTTGCCTAATTTAGAGTTCATCTGAGTTCGGCTGCAGTCACAGCTGATTGGAGACACCCGCGTGCCTCCAATCAACTGTGACCGCAGGTTCCTATGGTCCCTGGGCCGTAACAGCCTAGGGACCGTTCGAACCTGCACCCTGGACTTCAATGGAATTCGCAAAATCGCGGACCCATCAGAAGTTCGGGGAAATTTTCACGAGACCGTCAGGGGCGTTCTCACTCATTCCTAATTTTTACAACGTATGTTTTATTTACATCTGACAACACGGATTGTTACATCCTCACACAACCTATAATTGACTTACGCGCATCCCGCCGCTGTTTTAACAAGTTTACAGCAAGCGAGGTGTAAAGAAAGACGTCCCTCTCTTTATTACTATTTATAAATTCTGTTCTCCGGAGAAAAAGAAAACTCAAATTAAGCGCCTACAAGAAAAAATAATTAACGCCGTTCATGGAACAAAATGAAGTTACAACATATTTACCCGGCTCGCTTGTCACTGCGATAGAGAGGAGAAATGAATTCTGCTCAGCCTTGTAATATTATCACCTTTGTCTGTCTTCAGGTAATTGCGTCTATTATTCTGCAGTCATTATTTCTCAGTCACGTCGGATATTCTCACTGTTTTCCCGTTGTCGTCTGACGATCTGCACACTGTTGTCGTCTGCACACTGTTAGCAATAAACTTGTTATTACTTAGCAGGAATTAACAAAATCATTAAAAATGCAAATGTGGGTTCAATAAAAATGTTTTATATAATGCGGTCTGTGGGCTTATGCGCCACGTTATATGGGTGGAGGGGGACGCAGTTCCTGGTGGCTTCCCGGGGCTGACAATCCCAATGCACTTTGTTAATTAGTTTGGCAGTGGGCAGGACTGCCATCAAAAATGTCTGTTCCCAATACCAGGTAAACTTCCTGCCCCCCTTCCCTATGTATAAAAGTTTCAGCATTGCAAAAGTCAAGCTCTTTTGATTGGGGCTCGGTCCAGAAGTATCTCCTGTCCCTCCCAATGGAAGCCCTACTCAACTACTCCCTACCACCCCCATTCATTTCCAATAGGCAGGTGAGATTCTATTGGTGATTAGAAATTAGGAGTTTTCGGTGGTTCCTAAGGTTGAAATGGTCTTTAAATGGTGCCTGAGGACTACAGAAGCTCAATTTATCCCACATTTAGGAGTGGACGGTACTCAACTGCTCCCTACATGGACCGCCCCATTTCTTTCCAGGTGAGATTCTACGGAGGAGGAGAAATTAGGACAACTTTTGGTGGTTCTTAAGGGTGAAATGGGCTTAAGATGAGTCCCTCAGGACTACAAAAGACCTATTCACTCTACATTTGAAAGTGAATGCTACTCACTTCCTCAAAACACCCCTCCCCCCATTCCCAGTGCAAGTGAGAAGCTATGGGGAAGAGAAATTACGATGGTTTTTGGTGTTTCTTGGGCTTTAGATGGTCCCTGAGGCCTACAGAAGATCTTTTCACATTTGGCAGTGGCTGGTACTCAACTGCTCCTTGCCATACCCATTCATTCCCAATGAGTAAGTGAGATGCTATGGGGGAGGGGAAATTAGGTCAGTTTTTGGTGATTCCTAAAGGTAAACTGGACTTTAGATGGCCGCAACGGCCTACAGAAGCTGCTTTTAATCCACATTTGGCAAAGGGCAGTACTCACCTTCTCCCTACCACCCCCATTCACTTCTAACGAGAAGATGAGATGTACACAGTGCACGGTTTCCAGACTTTACAGAATCGGTAGCCAAACCACAACCCCACCACCCAGCTTAACAAGCCAATATGGAGCAGTTTTTATTTTTCTAGCACCCTCCTGTAACATAGGGACAGGGTGGCTTAGTGACAATCTTGGCCAGGACACAATCATATTGAGTTGGAAACCGGGACCTCAGGTCTCATCTCATCATCGGGACTGCACTAATAACCCTATGTACCCTATGGTAGGGACATTAGATTGTAAGACCCACTGCGGTCCAATGAGTGTTTTTGGTAAGGTTTGCATTTTTCATGCGAATGAGTACATATAATAATAATAATAATAATAATATATTTATATATATATATAGAGAGAGAGAGAGAGTTCACACACAATCATTTCATGGTGCAGAATCATAACCACTGCAGATTTTATTGCTCTGTGTTTTATGGAATGTTGCTGATAAATCGCAGGGAGCAGCAGAAGGCTTCTAATTCACCGGTAATTGGACTTTTCAGAAGAACCCAACCTATCCCCCCCGTCCTCTTCATGGTTGTGTGGAAGTTGCAGCTCCGATCTGCTCTGGTTTATTATTTTTTGTTCTCAGTCAGGATTTTTTAATTAATTCTTATGTATATATAATATAATTCTTCTATATATATTTTTATCAGGATAGATTTGGTTAATGTTGAAGACACATCGGAAATCCTAATACATCAGGCAGGTGATGGAAATGTGTAGGTGTGCTTAGTGATGATCACCTGTAGGCAATGAAGGGGACCTGTCATAAAGTCATGTAAGGTACCAATGGAAGCAATGTAAAACGTTCATGGAGGGGGCTGTGACTACAGAATCACGTGCTACATCCAGAGGAGTGGATCCAAGTTTGTTCATCTTTGCAGTCTCGTGTCCTGAATAGCACGTGGAAATACCAATTTGACTATAATTGCAACTGAATTGCTGCAGAAATGGCTGAATACATTGAGGCTGTGTAATTAATGGACAGGTCAAAATTTATATTTTTTAGGGCTAATAAGCATTGGGAGCTGGGCACTGCCATGGGTAACAAGTACCAATGCAGGAAGAGGGGCGAGACACTAATATGGGAGCAAGTGCCAATGTTACATGGGGATTCGGGCACTGCCATGGGGAACAAGTACCAATGCAGCAAGAGAACCCAGAAACTATTATGTTCATATTTATATCAGGTTCATTGAGTGCTAGGCATTGTCTAGATGAACAAGTACGAGTGCAGCATAAAGGGGGTCGTATACTAACTGGGGGTCGTATACTAACATAGGGAGCAAGTACTAATGCAACATGGGGAGCTGCCTTGGGGAACAACTACCAAGATAGCAAGAGGGGGGAAGCTAGCAGCATGAGAGGTCAGATAATGACATGGATAACAAATACCAATATTGCATGGATAGCTGGGCATTGTCCTGGGGAACATGTACCAATGCAGCATGAGAGGCCAGGCACTAACATAGGGCACAAGGGCCAATGCAGCATGGGGAGCTGGGCACTGCCATCAGGAAGATGTACCAATACAGTAGAAGGAGTTGAAAACTGCCATGGGGTACAATATAAATTTATAATGGGGAAGCAGGCACTGCCATTGGCGACAAATACCAATGCAGCATAGGAAGCCAGGCACTGAAATGGCTACACATACAAATGCAGCATGGGGTGCAAGACACTGCCATTGAGAAGTGCCAAAGCAAAAAAAAAAATAAATTAAAACATAAATATTAAAAACCTGGGCAACATTGAAAAAAAAAACACACTCAGGGGATGCATTAAAGGTGCTCATGTCATTATATACTTATTTTCTTTATTAGAAAACTCAATCAGACCCTTAAAAGACAGATTCCACGCCTTGCTATAAAAGCTCCAGATGTGGTCATTGCTAGTGTTCATGTTTGAATTTGGGTTGTCCTTATATTAGACCCGAAAATAACGAGATTTGACAAAAATTTGGATAAAAAAATGTAAAAAATGTGTTAAAAAATAAAAAATAATGGAAAATAATTTATTGAGTGTTTGTGTTTATTTAACTCATTTATTTACAGGTTCTCCTGCAATGACATGATATTTCTTAAGCTGCGTACACACGTGCAATTTTTGTCGTTGGAAAGGATCTTTCACGATCCTTTCCAACGACAAGGGACTGCACGATGCATGAACGGTGCTGTACATACAGCACCGTTCTGCTCTATGGAGAGGGGAGGGGGGGAGCGACGGAGCGGCACCCTGATGCGCGCTCTCCCCCTTCCCTTTCATTGGGATCGGTCGTCGTTCATTGTCCGTGGATCCGGCAGGTCGGTCGTTCAGACGATGGACGACGCCGACTGTACACACGGCAGATATTCGCCCGATATCTGGCCGATGCCGATTATCGGGCGATAAAAATCTGACGTGTGTACGCAGCTTTACTCTGTAACACGCACAGTAATATTCTGATACATTTGTTACATTTTCATTTTATCCACTGCGATGTAACAAATATATCATAATATCACTGTGCGTGTTACAGAGTAAGAGATACTTGCCGGCCTGCATCTTCTCAATGATTGCTGCTGTGTCTGTGTGTGTGATCCCCAGGGGTAATTAACCTGTAGTGGCCCGGGCATTGGAGTGGAACTGTAGAGTTCATCTGCAGTTCAGTTCCCATGGTCACATGATGGTGGGAACTTTGCGGTCACAGCTATGACTGCAGGAGATCCCCGGGGCACTAGAGGTTGAATAGGGACAAGTTTCCCCATTTATCACATCTAGTGCCCTGTGTTCTTGCATAGAGAAACTCTATCCAACAACACATACAACTAGTACAGATATTCGACCAACACTAGTCATTGCATTGCTCAGGATTCCCTATAAGATTCCCCTATTATGGCAGCATAGGGATCTATCATTTAACAATGGGAGCGCGATGGGTTAACATCATGAGGTCATTGTGATTGAGGTAATGGGGGTACATCGTCATTATAATGTATGCTGACCTCTAATACCGTATAAAGGGCTGATGTACATTTTGATGAATTCTTATTGATTTGTATAGAAAATATCCCAGGGAACATAAATGTGAATCCATTTGGAGAAGTTTTAGCTGAATTGACACAATGCGGAATCTCAGCATACTTTCAATGGATTTTATCCCAGAACTCCCAGGGGATACCTCTCACCAGTATGGGATTCAGAACCGTCAGCTTCCCTTTACATCTTCTCACTCGCGTGATATTGTTTGTGAAACATTTAGTTTTATTATAAAATGATCAGATATCTTTGGAGGTAAAATCTGCCAGTTTGCAGCCACAATTTTTAAAACATTGATAAAGAATTTCTCAGCACATTTCCCAACCTCCTGCTCATGTAACTGGCTCACTGCCTAGAAATCTGTGCAGAATTTCAGGAATGCCCAGGATTGCTCAGCATTGCCCAATTTCCATATAAACTATGGATGCTGCAAGGTTTGTATTACAGTGCTGACATGGATCATGTCCTGTGAACCCCCTGGGTACCATTCACATTTATCAGGTGCACTGGAATGGCCAGACTTTGTACATACAGAGCAGAAGCAAGTAAGAATCTTCAACAAACACCCGGTTCCACCATACCCCATACATTGGACTGCTCTGTAGCCTCACAAGTCTAACTACATTCTTGAGATGTCAGAATAGAAAGCTGGTCATTGATCTCCAGTCAGTGGCTGGGATGATGTCATCAGTCTTCTGCAGGCAGGAGAAGCATTTCCTCAGTCTCCTCTCTCCCAACATGGAGGGATTACACAGATCTGAGCACATTCCCCTGATAGCCCGCAGCTTGTTCCGGGGATTTGGCTCATTGCTCTCTGCGGAGATCTGGGACTCAATAAATACAATCCGTACCGTGTGCAATATGGCTCATCCAACATTCATTCAATCTTTCATCATGGTGTAAAACAAAAATTAAATGAAAGACTTTTTGTTACCCAATAATAATATCTGAACAGTGAATCTGACATTCCTTCAAACCTTCCTTGATGCGAATCAATTGCTGCCATTAAAACACATTTAATGTGACATGGAAGATTCCCAAGAGGGAATGTTTGAAGGAATGTCAGATTCCCTGTTTTATAAATGGAGCCTTATGTAATACAAACAAACGATAACTCTTCTTTATATCTCTATGGCTGGCACACAAACACAATATATACAAATATTCGGAATGCCACCCCTTGGAATTGTGTGGGCTTGTGAGAGGGGTGAATAATGGTGTTCACATCTCCCTGGCATTTGTGGCAATTGTCATTTTCACACAGGGTGGCACCTAATATGTGTATGTATGTAGGTACAGGGGTACGCTTTTTTATTTTATTTTATTTGATTGTAGTAAAATATTAAGGCGGGGGGGCTATTTAGAAATATTTTCACAAAAAAATTCATACAGCATTCCCATTTTTCATTTAATCAGTTGAGAAAATATTTATATTTATGGTAATAGCTGTATCAATCCTGTGTGTTAATATCCATAAATGCCTCCTAAGTGTTATATATTTCCCCCTTTTTTAAAGATAATTACCCCTCTGTGCTACCTGTAAGAGCAGCAGCCTCTCTGCAGCTGTTCAACTCACACCAGTTACTGATTGGAGTTCTGTGGGTTTGCCTGAGAGGGGGTGTGTCAAAGCAGTGGAGGTGTGTCCGGCCAGTAGGGGTGTGTCAGATCAGTGGGTGTGTCAGAGCAGGGGGGCGTGTCATACCACTACAGAGAGCCCGCTGCTCTAACACAGGGCTCAGCGTTCTTGCAGGAAATGCAATTATCAGATTTTTCACCACTTTTTAATATTTTCCTGGACACACTTTTTCCAGTGAATCACTTTAGAAAATATGTTAGTCCTGGGTGCCAAATTTATAAATAAACTTTAAAAAATAAAGTGTTATATATCTCTCCCTTTTGTTGAAAGATAATTACCTCCTCACCCTTTGGACATCATGGAAGAGAATGACCTCAGTGCTAGGTGTGAGAGCAGCAGCCTCTCTGCAGCTGTTCAATACATGCCAGTTACTGATTGGAGGTCTGACTCAATTTAGTGACGCGTTTGGCCAGTAGGAGGATATCAGTTCAGGGGGGAGCGTATTTAACCAGTATGGGTGTGACAGACCTGTGGACGGATGTCAGATTAGTCGGGGGCGTGTTTGACCGGTGGGGGTGTGTCAAACCAGGGGGCGTGTCATAGCAGTATGAATGTGCTAGATCAGTGGGGGTGTGTCAGACCAGTGGGCGTGTCAGGCCACTACGGAGAGGCCACTGCTCTCACACGTGGGGTTTGCTGTTCTTTTCTCTGCAGGAAATGCATTTCTCAATCTTTTTAACACTTTTTAATATTTTTCTGTGCCCTGATTTTATTGTTGTCATTTGCCCTTAATTTTTTGGGTCAAACTGACCCCAGTTTGATTGGATTCCCATCATATCATTGCTGATTGGAGACACATGTGTAGTGCAGATTTACATTTGTATCATAGAGTTCCTGTTACACTTCAGTAATGCTGAGCTGTACATACAGCGCGCCCTCGTGCCCTCTCCTCATATACACATATATGTAATTCACAAGGGTTTGACCATAAATATCCTCGGACATAATTGCTTTTATCACTTGACTGCACTTCTTATATCCCAACAACAAATCTCATTTTATTTCCCGAGCTAGGATCAGATTTTAATCTCTTCGGGAATGTGAGATATTACATTTTTCATAAATCGAGCAACCCCTAACATTCAACATGCCGTGACCCCGACCTCTCCCTCCCCCTGCCTTCTCTCTTAAAGCAGAACTGACACTGAGAATCATGGACGATTCAGGTCCAATCCAAACCAAGGCTAAAAAAGTCCAAAATTTAGGCCAATCAGAGCCTTTTCTTTGCAAAGATCCTTTACTTTGCTGCAAAGAGTGGAAGCGGGGTGCTATGTGCTGAGGGTGTGGGTACCCCGGCCCAATATTAACAGGACCGGGGGGTTCTTTCTTAGTAGCATCCTTTGGGTTCCGCAGACCAAGGATTTTTAGATTTTCATCCAATTTTTTTAGATTTTCACCCAATTTTTACCCAAAACATACAGATTTTTAGGATTGGATTAAATTAGAAAAATATTACAATATAAATCACAGGCAAACATTGATTCACACCTTTTCACCCAAAAATCCAAAGCCACTGAATTTAGGATTGTCATCAAAGTGTCAGGGTTACCAGAAGAACAGTGAGAACATGTCCCAAGTAAAATATATAGGAAGAACAAAAGAACCTTGTAGTTTTTTTCTGTAAATCATTTTTAAAGTCTTCTTCCTACAGTTCCAGTTAATAATAAAGCCACAGTGTCGGGGGCCTGCTTTACCATAAATGACAAATGTTTTTAACTTTAATTTATGGGAAAATTCCATTTTATTTTCACATGGGACATGTTCCCATACACTCATTGGTGGAAGCCTCCATATCCCAGAGGTTTTTGTTGGATTCTTGTACATGATATGTGGAGATGGGAAATAATCTTGCACACCACGTCTATTCTTTCATATACACGTTAGATATCCAGCGACGTCCTGGACAGGTGTGATAGAAATCCAAGCCAATCTATTTCCAGGTGTTTGAGGTTTCTGTATTCCGGCCCTTTGTGTGTCTTTGCTACAATGCTGCAATTATTGGCGCCCCGACAGTACCTGATACCTCTATCTGCTTCCCTACAGGTAGATTCTGCAACCGGACATTTGATGATTACGCCTGCTGGCCAGATGGGGTCCCCGGAACCTTTGTGAATGTTTCCTGTCCCTGGTACCTCCCCTGGGCACACAAAGGTAAGTGTCCGCCATGGATGGCAAGAGGGAGATCCAAATCTAGAGGGATAATAAAGTGTGAACGCTCCAATGTTGGGTTCGTTTCAAGGTAAAGATCAGCCAGGTTACAGGGTAAAACACATAAATTATATTCAGGAACAGATTTATCTCCTTGTAAGATAAAACTTCATCATGAAAACTCTTTGCTGCTATTCCACTTTCTATCACTAGGGGCATCTTCACCCACCTTCAGGTAAGCTCAGCTATATCCATCCTGCCTGACACCTTACAAGTTAATGATTTTACCACTGACATAGGATTCCTAGAGCACTATGGGTTTTCTAGAGAGAGAACAGTGGAAGCTTCTTAATTTCAGACTCCCTCGATAGAATTAAACTTCCATATTGCTACATTTGGCAAACAGCCAGAGGGAGGAGTCTTTTCTTTGACATTAAGCTGTGTGTATAGATTTGACCTTGAGCTACTGAGCTCTGTGAACTCTTTTTTTATTTTGTAAAGTGGCTTAGACTAGAGATGAGTTCAATTGTTACTTCTGGAAGTCTGTCTAAAATAATCATATGCAGTGTTTTATAATTACATGACAATTATTTTACTCCCAGTGTACCGCCTCCCCCACTGGACCCATCCCTTACCGCTTTAAAATGTTCTGAACTCTTTAGACCAGTCACATGACACTCAGAAGCCCCTCCTCTTTGTTCTGATCCTTGCAGTGGGCATTCCGCAGTGATGCAGAGCAGGTGATGCCATGATGAGTGCAGGGTGTAGTGGTGACGGGGTGGATGTGCCGCTGCAATAGGGCCCCAGATCTGCCTAATCAAACAAGTGCCCGGAGTCACTTCAGCTGAGGGGCCCCCATGTCAGTTTTGTACAGGGGCCCAGTGTTGGCTACATCTGCCATTGGGTCATTATAGAATGCAATTCTATATAATGCAATTCTCAATAAATGCAATTCTGTAGTTCAAATGCGTCTCAGCACGCAAATGTAAAGCAAATAAAATAAAAAGCCGCCAAAGATGTTACAAAAAAACACCAAACTGTGTGTCACTGTAACTTTTCTATACACAGAT